>NW_027443465.1:0-282688 GCF_048569485.1 Anomaloglossus baeobatrachus | reverse complement strand
GTATACTTAATGAAAGTACTAATTCTTTCATAGGCCGCCCATTCTTAGTATTTGACGTTCAGGTAACAACAGGTAACTTTATTTGGAGTGGAAGCAGAGAGATAACACCAGATGCCAATTGTAGATCCTCTCACACCTGTGGTCACTGCAGCATCTGACTCCACTTTGTCCAAAAGGGATCTATTCCATTCAATTACACATGATCTAGATTAGACTGACAACAAGATACTGCACGGGACATAGCAGAGTTGGTGAAGTTGAGTGGTGATGAGTTTGCTATTTGGAAGAATAAAGCAAGTAAAAAGTGTGTTAGATAAAAATTCATTTCAATTCGCTAATCGGGCTAATATGAATCAGGTGAATCGAGTTCTGCTTTTGGAAACTGGGTTAAGAAGGGGTGCACCGTTCCTGGAGGTACTGCAATACCAGGTCAATGCGTGGAGTGGACAGAGCAAGCTCTTTTTCCATCTCCCTGTTCTAAAAATCCATTTAATATATGGTCCCCAGATAGGGGACGTATCAGATATTAAACTGATAAGAACAGATACTACACTTGATCTTAGCCAAAAGGCCGAGAAGCGATAACCAGAATTGGTTTGGGCCTCGAGTGGCACCCTGGCCTATGCCGGACACATCTTAGGGAGAGAGAGCGAGAGGGAGACAAACCCACGCCTACACAAGACATTTTGTCACCCAAGCCAACCCTTGAAAAGGCTGCTTTGCAGAGCAAAAACAAGAAGAATGGTGCGTTTTGCAGCCGCCGCCCACTGCAATGAATCTGAATAACTCCTCCTTTAGGGCGCAAGCAACTCCCCTCCCCCTTGCAGTCTTTCCAATTCACGATACAAAAAGACGGACAGGACAGGTTGCCTGACTTTCCGTCACTGCCACCCTTTGCCATCCTTACCCGTAGAAAGCCCTTTCATCATCCCCAAACCCTAATCTTTTCCCTTTCCTTCCCAGCCCCCAAACCCTGCCCTCTGTACCTTTCTCACCACCCGCTTCCCTTCTCCTGTCATCCCCCTACCACCCGGGAAAAAAAGAGATTGCCCCCTCCTTCCACTAGCCCACCCTCCCACCCAAAGAACAACTTCTTCTGCGCAGCTTGTTTTCTAGGCAGCAGCGCTATTGTGATGTCATCGGGGGGCATTGTGACAAGCCGCCAGTGTTCCGTCTCTTCATGTTGTGCACTGTTCAAACCGAAAATACATCAACAGGCAGGCTACAGAAAAGCTTACTAACAAAGGTTAGAGAGGGGCTTTCTCAGAGGGCTTTTTACAGTTTGTCTATTCCCAATTAGCCGGTTTAGTATACTTAATGAAAGTACTAATTCTTTCATAGGCCGCCCATTCTTAGTATTTGACGTTCAGGTAACAACAGGTAACTTTATTTGGAGTGGAAGCAGAGAGATAACACCAGATGCCAATTGTAGATCCTCTCACACCTGTGGTCACTGCAGCATCTGACTCCACTTTGTCCAAAAGGGATCTATTCCATTCAATTACACATGATCTAGATTAGACTGACAACAAGATACTGCACGGGACATAGCAGAGTTGGTGAAGTTGAGTGGTGATGAGTTTGCTATTTGGATGAATAAAGCAAGTAAAAAGTGTGTTAGATAAAAATTCATTTCAATTCGCTAATCGGGCTAATATGAATCAGGTGAATCGAGTTCTGCTTTTGGAAACTGGGTTAAGAAGGGGTGCACCGTTCCTGGAGGTACTGCAATACCAGGTCAATGCGTGGAGTGGACAGAGCAAGCTCTTTTTCCATCTCCCTGTTCTAAAAATCCATTTAATATATGGTCCCCAGATAGGGGACGTATCAGATATTAAACTGATAAGAACAGATACTACACTTGATCTTAGCCAAAAGGCCGAGAAGCGATAACCAGAATTGGTTTGGGCCTCGAGTGGCACCCTGGCCTATGCCGGACACATCTTAGGGAGAGAGAGCGAGAGGGAGACAAACCCACGCCTACACAAGACATTTTGTCACCCAAGCCAACCCTTGAAAAGGCTGCTTTGCAGAGCAAAAACAAGAAGAATGGTGCGTTTTGCAGCCGCCGCCCACTGCAATGAATCTGAATAACTCCTCCTTTAGGGCGCAAGCAACTCCCCTCCCCCTTGCAGTCTTTCCAATTCACGATACAAAAAGACGGACAGGACAGGTTGCCTGACTTTCCGTCACTGCCACCCTTTGCCATCCTTACCCGTAGAAAGCCCTTTCATCATCCCCAAACCCTAATCTTTTCCCTTTCCTTCCCAGCCCCCAAACCCTGCCCTCTGTACCTTTCTCACCACCCGCTTCCCTTCTCCTGTCATCCCCCTACCACCCGGGAAAAAAAGAGATTGCCCCCTCCTTCCACTAGCCCACCCTCCCACCCAAAGAACAACTTCTTCTGCGCAGCTTGTTTTCTAGGCAGCAGCGCTATTGTGATGTCATCGGGGGGCATTGTGACAAGCCGCCAGTGTTCCGTCTCTTCATGTTGTGCACTGTTCAAACCGAAAATACATCAACAGGCAGGCTACAGAAAAGCTTACTAACAAAGGTTAGAGAGGGGCTTTCTCAGAGGGCTTTTTACAGTTTGTCTATTCCCAATTAGCCGGTTTAGTATACTTAATGAAAGTACTAATTCTTTCATAGGCCGCCCATTCTTAGTATTTGACGTTCAGGTAACAACAGGTAACTTTATTTGGAGTGGAAGCAGAGAGATAACACCAGATGCCAATTGTAGATCCTCTCACACCTGTGGTCACTGCAGCATCTGACTCCACTTTGTCCAAAAGGGATCTATTCCATTCAATTACACATGATCTAGATTAGACTGACAACAAGATACTGCACGGGACATAGCAGAGTTGGTGAAGTTGAGTGGTGATGAGTTTGCTATTTGGATGAATAAAGCAAGTAAAAAGTGTGTTAGATAAAAATTCATTTCAATTCGCTAATCGGGCTAATATGAATCAGGTGAATCGAGTTCTGCTTTTGGAAACTGGGTTAAGAAGGGGTGCACCGTTCCTGGAGGTACTGCAATACCAGGTCAATGCGTGGAGTGGACAGAGCAAGCTCTTTTTCCATCTCCCTGTTCTAAAAATCCATTTAATATATGGTCCCCAGATAGGGGACGTATCAGATATTAAACTGATAAGAACAGATACTACACTTGATCTTAGCCAAAAGGCCGAGAAGCGATAACCAGAATTGGTTTGGGCCTCGAGTGGCACCCTGGCCTATGCCGGACACATCTTAGGGAGAGAGAGCGAGAGGGAGACAAACCCACGCCTACACAAGACATTTTGTCACCCAAGCCAACCCTTGAAAAGGCTGCTTTGCAGAGCAAAAACAAGAAGAATGGTGCGTTTTGCAGCCGCCGCCCACTGCAATGAATCTGAATAACTCCTCCTTTAGGGCGCAAGCAACTCCCCTCCCCCTTGCAGTCTTTCCAATTCACGATACAAAAAGACGGACAGGACAGGTTGCCTGACTTTCCGTCACTGCCACCCTTTGCCATCCTTACCCGTAGAAAGCCCTTTCATCATCCCCAAACCCTAATCTTTTCCCTTTCCTTCCCAGCCCCCAAACCCTGCCCTCTGTACCTTTCTCACCACCCGCTTCCCTTCTCCTGTCATCCCCCTACCACCCGGGAAAAAAAGAGATTGCCCCCTCCTTCCACTAGCCCACCCTCCCACCCAAAGAACAACTTCTTCTGCGCAGCTTGTTTTCTAGGCAGCAGCGCTATTGTGATGTCATCGGGGGGCATTGTGACAAGCCGCCAGTGTTCCGTCTCTTCATGTTGTGCACTGTTCAAACCGAAAATACATCAACAGGCAGGCTACAGAAAAGCTTACTAACAAAGGTTAGAGAGGGGCTTTCTCAGAGGGCTTTTTACAGTTTGTCTATTCCCAATTAGCCGGTTTAGTATACTTAATGAAAGTACTAATTCTTTCATAGGCCGCCCATTCTTAGTATTTGACGTTCAGGTAACAACAGGTAACTTTATTTGGAGTGGAAGCAGAGAGATAACACCAGATGCCAATTGTAGATCCTCTCACACCTGTGGTCACTGCAGCATCTGACTCCACTTTGTCCAAAAGGGATCTATTCCATTCAATTACACATGATCTAGATTAGACTGACAACAAGATACTGCACGGGACATAGCAGAGTTGGTGAAGTTGAGTGGTGATGAGTTTGCTATTTGGATGAATAAAGCAAGTAAAAAGTGTGTTAGATAAAAATTCATTTCAATTCGCTAATCGGGCTAATATGAATCAGGTGAATCGAGTTCTGCTTTTGGAAACTGGGTTAAGAAGGGGTGCACCGTTCCTGGAGGTACTGCAATACCAGGTCAATGCGTGGAGTGGACAGAGCAAGCTCTTTTTCCATCTCCCTGTTCTAAAAATCCATTTAATATATGGTCCCCAGATAGGGGACGTATCAGATATTAAACTGATAAGAACAGATACTACACTTGATCTTAGCCAAAAGGCCGAGAAGCGATAACCAGAATTGGTTTGGGCCTCGAGTGGCACCCTGGCCTATGCCGGACACATCTTAGGGAGAGAGAGCGAGAGGGAGACAAACCCACGCCTACACAAGACATTTTGTCACCCAAGCCAACCCTTGAAAAGGCTGCTTTGCAGAGCAAAAACAAGAAGAATGGTGCGTTTTGCAGCCGCCGCCCACTGCAATGAATCTGAATAACTCCTCCTTTAGGGCGCAAGCAACTCCCCTCCCCCTTGCAGTCTTTCCAATTCACGATACAAAAAGACGGACAGGACAGGTTGCCTGACTTTCCGTCACTGCCACCCTTTGCCATCCTTACCCGTAGAAAGCCCTTTCATCATCCCCAAACCCTAATCTTTTCCCTTTCCTTCCCAGCCCCCAAACCCTGCCCTCTGTACCTTTCTCACCACCCGCTTCCCTTCTCCTGTCATCCCCCTACCACCCGGGAAAAAAAGAGATTGCCCCCTCCTTCCACTAGCCCACCCTCCCACCCAAAGAACAACTTCTTCTGCGCAGCTTGTTTTCTAGGCAGCAGCGCTATTGTGATGTCATCGGGGGGCATTGTGACAAGCCGCCAGTGTTCCGTCTCTTCATGTTGTGCACTGTTCAAACCGAAAATACATCAACAGGCAGGCTACAGAAAAGCTTACTAACAAAGGTTAGAGAGGGGCTTTCTCAGAGGGCTTTTTACAGTTTGTCTATTCCCAATTAGCCGGTTTAGTATACTTAATGAAAGTACTAATTCTTTCATAGGCCGCCCATTCTTAGTATTTGACGTTCAGGTAACAACAGGTAACTTTATTTGGAGTGGAAGCAGAGAGATAACACCAGATGCCAATTGTAGATCCTCTCACACCTGTGGTCACTGCAGCATCTGACTCCACTTTGTCCAAAAGGGATCTATTCCATTCAATTACACATGATCTAGATTAGACTGACAACAAGATACTGCACGGGACATAGCAGAGTTGGTGAAGTTGAGTGGTGATGAGTTTGCTATTTGGATGAATAAAGCAAGTAAAAAGTGTGTTAGATAAAAATTCATTTCAATTCGCTAATCGGGCTAATATGAATCAGGTGAATCGAGTTCTGCTTTTGGAAACTGGGTTAAGAAGGGGTGCACCGTTCCTGGAGGTACTGCAATACCAGGTCAATGCGTGGAGTGGACAGAGCAAGCTCTTTTTCCATCTCCCTGTTCTAAAAATCCATTTAATATATGGTCCCCAGATAGGGGACGTATCAGATATTAAACTGATAAGAACAGATACTACACTTGATCTTAGCCAAAAGGCCGAGAAGCGATAACCAGAATTGGTTTGGGCCTCGAGTGGCACCCTGGCCTATGCCGGACACATCTTAGGGAGAGAGAGCGAGAGGGAGACAAACCCACGCCTACACAAGACATTTTGTCACCCAAGCCAACCCTTGAAAAGGCTGCTTTGCAGAGCAAAAACAAGAAGAATGGTGCGTTTTGCAGCCGCCGCCCACTGCAATGAATCTGAATAACTCCTCCTTTAGGGCGCAAGCAACTCCCCTCCCCCTTGCAGTCTTTCCAATTCACGATACAAAAAGACGGACAGGACAGGTTGCCTGACTTTCCGTCACTGCCACCCTTTGCCATCCTTACCCGTAGAAAGCCCTTTCATCATCCCCAAACCCTAATCTTTTCCCTTTCCTTCCCAGCCCCCAAACCCTGCCCTCTGTACCTTTCTCACCACCCGCTTCCCTTCTCCTGTCATCCCCCTACCACCCGGGAAAAAAAGAGATTGCCCCCTCCTTCCACTAGCCCACCCTCCCACCCAAAGAACAACTTCTTCTGCGCAGCTTGTTTTCTAGGCAGCAGCGCTATTGTGATGTCATCGGGGGGCATTGTGACAAGCCGCCAGTGTTCCGTCTCTTCATGTTGTGCACTGTTCAAACCGAAAATACATCAACAGGCAGGCTACAGAAAAGCTTACTAACAAAGGTTAGAGAGGGGCTTTCTCAGAGGGCTTTTTACAGTTTGTCTATTCCCAATTAGCCGGTTTAGTATACTTAATGAAAGTACTAATTCTTTCATAGGCCGCCCATTCTTAGTATTTGACGTTCAGGTAACAACAGGTAACTTTATTTGGAGTGGAAGCAGAGAGATAACACCAGATGCCAATTGTAGATCCTCTCACACCTGTGGTCACTGCAGCATCTGACTCCACTTTGTCCAAAAGGGATCTATTCCATTCAATTACACATGATCTAGATTAGACTGACAACAAGATACTGCACGGGACATAGCAGAGTTGGTGAAGTTGAGTGGTGATGAGTTTGCTATTTGGATGAATAAAGCAAGTAAAAAGTGTGTTAGATAAAAATTCATTTCAATTCGCTAATCGGGCTAATATGAATCAGGTGAATCGAGTTCTGCTTTTGGAAACTGGGTTAAGAAGGGGTGCACCGTTCCTGGAGGTACTGCAATACCAGGTCAATGCGTGGAGTGGACAGAGCAAGCTCTTTTTCCATCTCCCTGTTCTAAAAATCCATTTAATATATGGTCCCCAGATAGGGGACGTATCAGATATTAAACTGATAAGAACAGATACTACACTTGATCTTAGCCAAAAGGCCGAGAAGCGATAACCAGAATTGGTTTGGGCCTCGAGTGGCACCCTGGCCTATGCCGGACACATCTTAGGGAGAGAGAGCGAGAGGGAGACAAACCCACGCCTACACAAGACATTTTGTCACCCAAGCCAACCCTTGAAAAGGCTGCTTTGCAGAGCAAAAACAAGAAGAATGGTGCGTTTTGCAGCCGCCGCCCACTGCAATGAATCTGAATAACTCCTCCTTTAGGGCGCAAGCAACTCCCCTCCCCCTTGCAGTCTTTCCAATTCACGATACAAAAAGACGGACAGGACAGGTTGCCTGACTTTCCGTCACTGCCACCCTTTGCCATCCTTACCCGTAGAAAGCCCTTTCATCATCCCCAAACCCTAATCTTTTCCCTTTCCTTCCCAGCCCCCAAACCCTGCCCTCTGTACCTTTCTCACCACCCGCTTCCCTTCTCCTGTCATCCCCCTACCACCCGGGAAAAAAAGAGATTGCCCCCTCCTTCCACTAGCCCACCCTCCCACCCAAAGAACAACTTCTTCTGCGCAGCTTGTTTTCTAGGCAGCAGCGCTATTGTGATGTCATCGGGGGGCATTGTGACAAGCCGCCAGTGTTCCGTCTCTTCATGTTGTGCACTGTTCAAACCGAAAATACATCAACAGGCAGGCTACAGAAAAGCTTACTAACAAAGGTTAGAGAGGGGCTTTCTCAGAGGGCTTTTTACAGTTTGTCTATTCCCAATTAGCCGGTTTAGTATACTTAATGAAAGTACTAATTCTTTCATAGGCCGCCCATTCTTAGTATTTGACGTTCAGGTAACAACAGGTAACTTTATTTGGAGTGGAAGCAGAGAGATAACACCAGATGCCAATTGTAGATCCTCTCACACCTGTGGTCACTGCAGCATCTGACTCCACTTTGTCCAAAAGGGATCTATTCCATTCAATTACACATGATCTAGATTAGACTGACAACAAGATACTGCACGGGACATAGCAGAGTTGGTGAAGTTGAGTGGTGATGAGTTTGCTATTTGGATGAATAAAGCAAGTAAAAAGTGTGTTAGATAAAAATTCATTTCAATTCGCTAATCGGGCTAATATGAATCAGGTGAATCGAGTTCTGCTTTTGGAAACTGGGTTAAGAAGGGGTGCACCGTTCCTGGAGGTACTGCAATACCAGGTCAATGCGTGGAGTGGACAGAGCAAGCTCTTTTTCCATCTCCCTGTTCTAAAAATCCATTTAATATATGGTCCCCAGATAGGGGACGTATCAGATATTAAACTGATAAGAACAGATACTACACTTGATCTTAGCCAAAAGGCCGAGAAGCGATAACCAGAATTGGTTTGGGCCTCGAGTGGCACCCTGGCCTATGCCGGACACATCTTAGGGAGAGAGAGCGAGAGGGAGACAAACCCACGCCTACACAAGACATTTTGTCACCCAAGCCAACCCTTGAAAAGGCTGCTTTGCAGAGCAAAAACAAGAAGAATGGTGCGTTTTGCAGCCGCCGCCCACTGCAATGAATCTGAATAACTCCTCCTTTAGGGCGCAAGCAACTCCCCTCCCCCTTGCAGTCTTTCCAATTCACGATACAAAAAGACGGACAGGACAGGTTGCCTGACTTTCCGTCACTGCCACCCTTTGCCATCCTTACCCGTAGAAAGCCCTTTCATCATCCCCAAACCCTAATCTTTTCCCTTTCCTTCCCAGCCCCCAAACCCTGCCCTCTGTACCTTTCTCACCACCCCGCTTCCCTTCTCCTGTCATCCCCCTACCACCCGGGAAAAAAAGAGATTGCCCCCTCCTTCCACTAGCCCACCCTCCCACCCAAAGAACAACTTCTTCTGCGCAGCTTGTTTTCTAGGCAGCAGCGCTATTGTGATGTCATCGGGGGGCATTGTGACAAGCCGCCAGTGTTCCGTCTCTTCATGTTGTGCACTGTTCAAACCGAAAATACATCAACAGGCAGGCTACAGAAAAGCTTACTAACAAAGGTTAGAGAGGGGCTTTCTCAGAGGGCTTTTTACAGTTTGTCTATTCCCAATTAGCCGGTTTAGTATACTTAATGAAAGTACTAATTCTTTCATAGGCCGCCCATTCTTAGTATTTGACGTTCAGGTAACAACAGGTAACTTTATTTGGAGTGGAAGCAGAGAGATAACACCAGATGCCAATTGTAGATCCTCTCACACCTGTGGTCACTGCAGCATCTGACTTCACTTTGTCCAAAAGGGATCTATTCCATTCAATTACACATGATCTAGATTAGACTGACAACAAGATACTGCACGGGACATAGCAGAGTTGGTGAAGTTGAGTGGTGATGAGTTTGCTATTTGGATGAATAAAGCAAGTAAAAAGTGTGTTAGATAAAAATTCATTTCAATTCGCTAATCGGGCTAATATGAATCAGGTGAATCGAGTTCTGCTTTTGGAAACTGGGTTAAGAAGGGGTGCACCGTTCCTGGAGGTACTGCAATACCAGGTCAATGCGTGGAGTGGACAGAGCAAGCTCTTTTTCCATCTCCCTGTTCTAAAAATCCATTTAATATATGGTCCCCAGATAGGGGACGTATCAGATATTAAACTGATAAGAACAGATACTACACTTGATCTTAGCCAAAAGGCCGAGAAGCGATAACCAGAATTGGTTTGGGCCTCGAGTGGCACCCTGGCCTATGCCGGACACATCTTAGGGAGAGAGAGCGAGAGGGAGACAAACCCACGCCTACACAAGACATTTTGTCAACCAAGCCAACCCTTGAAAAGGCTGCTTTGCAGAGCAAAAACAAGAAGAATGGTGCGTTTTGCAGCCGCCGCCCACTGCAATGAATCTGAATAACTCCTCCTTTAGGGCGCAAGCAACTCCCCTCCCCCTTGCAGTCTTTCCAATTCACGATACAAAAAGACGGACAGGACAGGTTGCCTGACTTTCCGTCACTGCCACCCTTTGCCATCCTTACCCGTAGAAAGCCCTTTCATCATCCCCAAACCCTAATCTTTTCCCTTTCCTTCCCAGCCCCCAAACCCTGCCCTCTGTACCTTTCTCACCACCCGCTTCCCTTCTCCTGTCATCCCCCTACCACCCGGGAAAAAAAGAGATTGCCCCCTCCTTCCACTAGCCCACCCTCCCACCCAAAGAACAACTTCTTCTGCGCAGCTTGTTTTCTAGGCAGCAGCGCTATTGTGATGTCATCGGGGGGCATTGTGACAAGCCGCCAGTGTTCCGTCTCTTCATGTTGTGCACTGTTCAAACCGAAAATACATCAACAGGCAGGCTACAGAAAAGCTTACTAACAAAGGTTAGAGAGGGGCTTTCTCAGAGGGCTTTTTACAGTTTGTCTATTCCCAATTAGCCGGTTTAGTATACTTAATGAAAGTACTAATTCTTTCATAGGCCGCCCATTCTTAGTATTTGACGTTCAGGTAACAACAGGTAACTTTATTTGGAGTGGAAGCAGAGAGATAACACCAGATGCCAATTGTAGATCCTCTCACACCTGTGGTCACTGCAGCATCTGACTCCACTTTGTCCAAAAGGGATCTATTCCATTCAATTACACATGATCTAGATTAGACTGACAACAAGATACTGCACGGGACATAGCAGAGTTGGTGAAGTTGAGTGGTGATGAGTTTGCTATTTGGATGAATAAAGCAAGTAAAAAGTGTGTTAGATAAAAATTCATTTCAATTCGCTAATCGGGCTAATATGAATCAGGTGAATCGAGTTCTGCTTTTGGAAACTGGGTTAAGAAGGGGTGCACCGTTCCTGGAGGTACTGCAATACCAGGTCAATGCGTGGAGTGGACAGAGCAAGCTCTTTTTCCATCTCCCTGTTCTAAAAATCCATTTAATATATGGTCCCCAGATAGGGGACGTATCAGATATTAAACTGATAAGAACAGATACTACACTTGATCTTAGCCAAAAGGCCGAGAAGCGATAACCAGAATTGGTTTGGGCCTCGAGTGGCACCCTGGCCTATGCCGGACACATCTTAGGGAGAGAGAGCGAGAGGGAGACAAACCCACGCCTACACAAGACATTTTGTCACCCAAGCCAACCCTTGAAAAGGCTGCTTTGCAGAGCAAAAACAAGAAGAATGGTGCGTTTTGCAGCCGCCGCCCACTGCAATGAATCTGAATAACTCCTCCTTTAGGGCGCAAGCAACTCCCCTCCCCCTTGCAGTCTTTCCAATTCACGATACAAAAAGACGGACAGGACAGGTTGCCTGACTTTCCGTCACTGCCACCCTTTGCCATCCTTACCCGTAGAAAGCCCTTTCATCATCCCCAAACCCTAATCTTTTCCCTTTCCTTCCCAGCCCCCAAACCCTGCCCTCTGTACCTTTCTCACCACCCGCTTCCCTTCTCCTGTCATCCCCCTACCACCCGGGAAAAAAAGAGATTGCCCCCTCCTTCCACTAGCCCACCCTCCCACCCAAAGAACAACTTCTTCTGCGCAGCTTGTTTTCTAGGCAGCAGCGCTATTGTGATGTCATCGGGGGGCATTGTGACAAGCCGCCAGTGTTCCGTCTCTTCATGTTGTGCACTGTTCAAACCGAAAATACATCAACAGGCAGGCTACAGAAAAGCTTACTAACAAAGGTTAGAGAGGGGCTTTCTCAGAGGGCTTTTTACAGTTTGTCTATTCCCAATTAGCCGGTTTAGTATACTTAATGAAAGTACTAATTCTTTCATAGGCCGCCCATTCTTAGTATTTGACGTTCAGGTAACAACAGGTAACTTTATTTGGAGTGGAAGCAGAGAGATAACACCAGATGCCAATTGTAGATCCTCTCACACCTGTGGTCACTGCAGCATCTGACTCCACTTTGTCCAAAAGGGATCTATTCCATTCAATTACACATGATCTAGATTAGACTGACAACAAGATACTGCACGGGACATAGCAGAGTTGGTGAAGTTGAGTGGTGATGAGTTTGCTATTTGGATGAATAAAGCAAGTAAAAAGTGTGTTAGATAAAAATTCATTTCAATTCGCTAATCGGGCTAATATGAATCAGGTGAATCGAGTTCTGCTTTTGGAAACTGGGTTAAGAAGGGGTGCACCGTTCCTGGAGGTACTGCAATACCAGGTCAATGCGTGGAGTGGACAGAGCAAGCTCTTTTTCCATCTCCCTGTTCTAAAAATCCATTTAATATATGGTCCCCAGATAGGGGACGTATCAGATATTAAACTGATAAGAACAGATACTACACTTGATCTTAGCCAAAAGGCCGAGAAGCGATAACCAGAATTGGTTTGGGCCTCGAGTGGCACCCTGGCCTATGCCGGACACATCTTAGGGAGAGAGAGCGAGAGGGAGACAAACCCACGCCTACACAAGACATTTTGTCACCCAAGCCAACCCTTGAAAAGGCTGCTTTGCAGAGCAAAAACAAGAAGAATGGTGCGTTTTGCAGCCGCCGCCCACTGCAATGAATCTGAATAACTCCTCCTTTAGGGCGCAAGCAACTCCCCTCCCCCTTGCAGTCTTTCCAATTCACGATACAAAAAGACGGACAGGACAGGTTGCCTGACTTTCCGTCACTGCCACCCTTTGCCATCCTTACCCGTAGAAAGCCCTTTCATCATCCCCAAACCCTAATCTTTTCCCTTTCCTTCCAGCCCCCAAACCCTGCCCTCTGTACCTTTCTCACCACCCGCTTCCCTTCTCCTGTCATCCCCCTACCACCCGGGAAAAAAAGAGATTGCCCCCTCCTTCCACTAGCCCACCCTCCCACCCAAAGAACAACTTCTTCTGCGCAGCTTGTTTTCTAGGCAGCAGCGCTATTGTGATGTCATCGGGGGGCATTGTGACAAGCCGCCAGTGTTCCGTCTCTTCATGTTGTGCACTGTTCAAACCGAAAATACATCAACAGGCAGGCTACAGAAAAGCTTACTAACAAAGGTTAGAGAGGGGCTTTCTCAGAGGGCTTTTTACAGTTTGTCTATTCCCAATTAGCCGGTTTAGTATACTTAATGAAAGTACTAATTCTTTCATAGGCCGCCCATTCTTAGTATTTGACGTTCAGGTAACAACAGGTAACTTTATTTGGAGTGGAAGCAGAGAGATAACACCAGATGCCAATTGTAGATCCTCTCACACCTGTGGTCACTGCAGCATCTGACTCCACTTTGTCCAAAAGGGATCTATTCCATTCAATTACACATGATCTAGATTAGACTGACAACAAGATACTGCACGGGACATAGCAGAGTTGGTGAAGTTGAGTGGTGATGAGTTTGCTATTTGGATGAATAAAGCAAGTAAAAAGTGTGTTAGATAAAAATTCATTTCAATTCGCTAATCGGGCTAATATGAATCAGGTGAATCGAGTTCTGCTTTTGGAAACTGGGTTAAGAAGGGGTGCACCGTTCCTGGAGGTACTGCAATACCAGGTCAATGCGTGGAGTGGACAGAGCAAGCTCTTTTTCCATCTCCCTGTTCTAAAAATCCATTTAATATATGGTCCCCAGATAGGGGACGTATCAGATATTAAACTGATAAGAACAGATTTTTTTTTTTTTTTTTTTTTTTTATTGAAGGATGAGTTTGAAAATAATAAAGTGACCGCCTCTCGTTGCCCAGGTAACTGTCCGTCACAAGAGGGCTATGACATCCTAAGATGCACACTCCCCCAAGGCCAGCAGTTGTGCAATACCCTGGCACCTTTCAGCACCAACCAAGGTAGTACCCTCCCAAACTACACTTGATCTTAGCCAAAAGGCCGAGAAGCGATAACCAGAATTGGTTTGGGCCTCGAGTGGCACCCTGGCCTATGCCGGACACATCTTAGGGAGAGAGAGCGAGAGGGAGACAAACCCACGCCTACACAAGACATTTTGTCACCCAAGCCAACCCTTGAAAAGGCTGCTTTGCAGAGCAAAAACAAGAAGAATGGTGCGTTTTGCAGCCGCCGCCCACTGCAATGAATCTGAATAACTCCTCCTTTAGGGCGCAAGCAACTCCCCTCCCCCTTGCAGTCTTTCCAATTCACGATACAAAAAGACGGACAGGACAGGTTGCCTGACTTTCCGTCACTGCCACCCTTTGCCATCCTTACCCGTAGAAAGCCCTTTCATCATCCCCAAACCCTAATCTTTTCCCTTTCCTTCCCAGCCCCCAAACCCTGCCCTCTGTACCTTTCTCACCACCCGCTTCCCTTCTCCTGTCATCCCCCTACCACCCGGGAAAAAAAGAGATTGCCCCCTCCTTCCACTAGCCCACCCTCCCACCCAAAGAACAACTTCTTCTGCGCAGCTTGTTTTCTAGGCAGCAGCGCTATTGTGATGTCATCGGGGGGCATTGTGACAAGCCGCCAGTGTTCCGTCTCTTCATGTTGTGCACTGTTCAAACCGAAAATACATCAACAGGCAGGCTACAGAAAAGCTTACTAACAAAGGTTAGAGAGGGGCTTTCTCAGAGGGCTTTTTACAGTTTGTCTATTCCCAATTAGCCGGTTTAGTATACTTAATGAAAGTACTAATTCTTTCATAGGCCGCCCATTCTTAGTATTTGACGTTCAGGTAACAACAGGTAACTTTATTTGGAGTGGAAGCAGAGAGATAACACCAGATGCCAATTGTAGATCCTCTCACACCTGTGGTCACTGCAGCATCTGACTCCACTTTGTCCAAAAGGGATCTATTCCATTCAATTACACATGATCTAGATTAGACTGACAACAAGATACTGCACGGGACATAGCAGAGTTGGTGAAGTTGAGTGGTGATGAGTTTGCTATTTGGATGAATAAAGCAAGTAAAAAGTGTGTTAGATAAAAATTCATTTCAATTCGCTAATCGGGCTAATATGAATCAGGTGAATCGAGTTCTGCTTTTGGAAACTGGGTTAAGAAGGGGTGCACCGTTCCTGGAGGTACTGCAATACCAGGTCAATGCGTGGAGTGGACAGAGCAAGCTCTTTTTCCATCTCCCTGTTCTAAAAATCCATTTAATATATGGTCCCCAGATAGGGGACGTATCAGATATTAAACTGATAAGAACAGATGAGATTTCATCCGCAAATTTCAGAAAACGGTCATCGGCCACCACACAAAAGCGCAGTGCCGCAGGTGATCGCCTCCCGAGCCCAGGAACCACCAGCCATAAGGGGACGTAAGCACCAAAAGGCGCAACAATCCCCGAGGCCGGCGGTTGTGCAAGCCCGGGCCCCTCCCAGCCAAGACCAAGGCAAACCCAATGAAGGGACTACACTTGATCTTAGCCAAAAGGCCGAGAAGCGATAACCAGAATTGGTTTGGGCCTCGAGTGGCACCCTGGCCTATGCCGGACACATCTTAGGGAGAGAGAGCGAGAGGGAGACAAACCCACGCCTACACAAGACATTTTGTCACCCAAGCCAACCCTTGAAAAGGCTGCTTTGCAGAGCAAAAACAAGAAGAATGGTGCGTTTTGCAGCCGCCGCCCACTGCAATGAATCTGAATAACTCCTCCTTTAGGGCGCAAGCAACTCCCCTCCCCCTTGCAGTCTTTCCAATTCACGATACAAAAAGACGGACAGGACAGGTTGCCTGACTTTCCGTCACTGCCACCCTTTGCCATCCTTACCCGTAGAAAGCCCTTTCATCATCCCCAAACCCTAATCTTTTCCCTTTCCTTCCCAGCCCCCAAACCCTGCCCTCTGTACCTTTCTCACCACCCGCTTCCCTTCTCCTGTCATCCCCCTACCACCCGGGAAAAAAAGAGATTGCCCCCTCCTTCCACTAGCCCACCCTCCCACCCAAAGAACAACTTCTTCTGCGCAGCTTGTTTTCTAGGCAGCAGCGCTATTGTGATGTCATCGGGGGGCATTGTGACAAGCCGCCAGTGTTCCGTCTCTTCATGTTGTGCACTGTTCAAACCGAAAATACATCAACAGGCAGGCTACAGAAAAGCTTACTAACAAAGGTTAGAGAGGGGCTTTCTCAGAGGGCTTTTTACAGTTTGTCTATTCCCAATTAGCCGGTTTAGTATACTTAATGAAAGTACTAATTCTTTCATAGGCCGCCCATTCTTAGTATTTGACGTTCAGGTAACAACAGGTAACTTTATTTGGAGTGGAAGCAGAGAGATAACACCAGATGCCAATTGTAGATCCTCTCACACCTGTGGTCACTGCAGCATCTGACTCCACTTTGTCCAAAAGGGATCTATTCCATTCAATTACACATGATCTAGATTAGACTGACAACAAGATACTGCACGGGACATAGCAGAGTTGGTGAAGTTGAGTGGTGATGAGTTTGCTATTTGGATGAATAAAGCAAGTAAAAAGTGTGTTAGATAAAAATTCATTTCAATTCGCTAATCGGGCTAATATGAATCAGGTGAATCGAGTTCTGCTTTTGGAAACTGGGTTAAGAAGGGGTGCACCGTTCCTGGAGGTACTGCAATACCAGGTCAATGCGTGGAGTGGACAGAGCAAGCTCTTTTTCCATCTCCCTGTTCTAAAAATCCATTTAATATATGGTCCCCAGATAGGGGACGTATCAGATATTAAACTGATAAGAACAGATACTACACTTGATCTTAGCCAAAAGGCCGAGAAGCGATAACCAGAATTGGTTTGGGCCTCGAGTGGCACCCTGGCCTATGCTGGACACATCTTAGGGAGAGAGAGCGAGAGGGAGACAAACCCACGCCTACACAAGACATTTTGTCACCCAAGCCAACCCTTGAAAAGGCTGCTTTGCAGAGCAAAAACAAGAAGAATGGTGCGTTTTGCAGCCGCCGCCCACTGCAATGAATCTGAATAACTCCTCCTTTAGGGCGCAAGCAACTCCCCTCCCCCTTGCAGTCTTTCCAATTCACGATACAAAAAGACGGACAGGACAGGTTGCCTGACTTTCCGTCACTGCCACCCTTTGCCATCCTTACCCGTAGAAAGCCCTTTCATCATCCCCAAACCCTAATCTTTTCCCTTTCCTTCCCAGCCCCCAAACCCTGCCCTCTGTACCTTTCTCACCACCCGCTTCCCTTCTCCTGTCATCCCCCTACCACCCGGGAAAAAAAGAGATTGCCCCCTCCTTCCACTAGCCCACCCTCCCACCCAAAGAACAACTTCTTCTGCGCAGCTTGTTTTCTAGGCAGCAGCGCTATTGTGATGTCATCGGGGGGCATTGTGACAAGCCGCCAGTGTTCCGTCTCTTCATGTTGTGCACTGTTCAAACCGAAAATACATCAACAGGCAGGCTACAGAAAAGCTTACTAACAAAGGTTAGAGAGGGGCTTTCTCAGAGGGCTTTTTACAGTTTGTCTATTCCCAATTAGCCGGTTTAGTATACTTAATGAAAGTACTAATTCTTTCATAGGCCGCCCATTCTTAGTATTTGACGTTCAGGTAACAACAGGTAACTTTATTTGGAGTGGAAGCAGAGAGATAACACCAGATGCCAATTGTAGATCCTCTCACACCTGTGGTCACTGCAGCATCTGACTCCACTTTGTCCAAAAGGGATCTATTCCATTCAATTACACATGATCTAGATTAGACTGACAACAAGATACTGCACGGGACATAGCAGAGTTGGTGAAGTTGAGTGGTGATGAGTTTGCTATTTGGATGAATAAAGCAAGTAAAAAGTGTGTTAGATAAAAATTCATTTCAATTCGCTAATCGGGCTAATATGAATCAGGTGAATCGAGTTCTGCTTTTGGAAACTGGGTTAAGAAGGGGTGCACCGTTCCTGGAGGTACTGCAATACCAGGTCAATGCGTGGAGTGGACAGAGCAAGCTCTTTTTCCATCTCCCTGTTCTAAAAATCCATTTAATATAT
The DNA here is from genome assembly GCF_048569485.1 of Anomaloglossus baeobatrachus. Lineage (NCBI taxonomy): Eukaryota > Metazoa > Chordata > Amphibia > Anura > Aromobatidae > Anomaloglossus > Anomaloglossus baeobatrachus. The sequence continues at coordinate 264,800 of NW_027443465.1, read as the reverse complement.
GGTCCCCAGATAGGGGACGTATCAGATATTAAACTGATAAGAACAGATGAGATTTCATCCGCAAATTCCAGAAAACGGTCATCGGCCACCACACAAAAGCGCAGTGCCGCAGGTGATCGCCTCCCGAGCCCAGGAACCACCAGCCATAAGGGGACGTAAGCACCAAAAGGCGCAACAATCCCCGAGGCCGGCGGTTGTGCAAGCCCGGGCCCCTCCCAGCCAAGACCAAGGCAAACCCAATGAAGGGACTACACTTGATCTTAGCCAAAAGGCCGAGAAGCGATAACCAGAATTGGTTTGGGCCTCGAGTGGCACCCTGGCCTATGCCGGACACATCTTAGGGAGAGAGAGCGAGAGGGAGACAAACCCACGCCTACACAAGACATTTTGTCACCCAAGCCAACCCTTGAAAAGGCTGCTTTGCAGAGCAAAAACAAGAAGAATGGTGCGTTTTGCAGCCGCCGCCCACTGCAATGAATCTGAATAACTCCTCCTTTAGGGCGCAAGCAACTCCCCTCCCCCTTGCAGTCTTTCCAATTCACGATACAAAAAGACGGACAGGACAGGTTGCCTGACTTTCCGTCACTGCCACCCTTTGCCATCCTTACCCGTAGAAAGCCCTTTCATCATCCCCAAACCCTAATCTTTTCCCTTTCCTTCCCAGCCCCCAAACCCTGCCCTCTGTACCTTTCTCACCACCCGCTTCCCTTCTCCTGTCATCCCCCTACCACCCGGGAAAAAAAGAGATTGCCCCCTCCTTCCACTAGCCCACCCTCCCACCCAAAGAACAACTTCTTCTGCGCAGCTTGTTTTCTAGGCAGCAGCGCTATTGTGATGTCATCGGGGGGCATTGTGACAAGCCGCCAGTGTTCCGTCTCTTCATGTTGTGCACTGTTCAAACCGAAAATACATCAACAGGCAGGCTACAGAAAAGCTTACTAACAAAGGTTAGAGAGGGGCTTTCTCAGAGGGCTTTTTACAGTTTGTCTATTCCCAATTAGCCGGTTTAGTATACTTAATGAAAGTACTAATTCTTTCATAGGCCGCCCATTCTTAGTATTTGACGTTCAGGTAACAACAGGTAACTTTATTTGGAGTGGAAGCAGAGAGATAACACCAGATGCCAATTGTAGATCCTCTCACACCTGTGGTCACTGCAGCATCTGACTCCACTTTGTCCAAAAGGGATCTATTCCATTCAATTACACATGATCTAGATTAGACTGACAACAAGATACTGCACGGGACATAGCAGAGTTGGTGAAGTTGAGTGGTGATGAGTTTGCTATTTGGATGAATAAAGCAAGTAAAAAGTGTGTTAGATAAAAATTCATTTCAATTCGCTAATCGGGCTAATATGAATCAGGTGAATCGAGTTCTGCTTTTGGAAACTGGGTTAAGAAGGGGTGCACCGTTCCTGGAGGTACTGCAATACCAGGTCAATGCGTGGAGTGGACAGAGCAAGCTCTTTTTCCATCTCCCTGTTCTAAAAATCCATTTAATATATGGTCCCCAGATAGGGGACGTATCAGATATTAAACTGATAAGAACAGATACTACACTTGATCTTAGCCAAAAGGCCGAGAAGCGATAACCAGAATTGGTTTGGGCCTCGAGTGGCACCCTGGCCTATGCCGGACACATCTTAGGGAGAGAGAGCGAGAGGGAGACAAACCCACGCCTACACAAGACATTTTGTCACCCAAGCCAACCCTTGAAAAGGCTGCTTTGCAGAGCAAAAACAAGAAGAATGGTGCGTTTTGCAGCCGCCGCCCACTGCAATGAATCTGAATAACTCCTCCTTTAGGGCGCAAGCAACTCCCCTCCCCCTTGCAGTCTTTCCAATTCACGATACAAAAAGACGGACAGGACAGGTTGCCTGACTTTCCGTCACTGCCACCCTTTGCCATCCTTACCCGTAGAAAGCCCTTTCATCATCCCCAAACCCTAATCTTTTCCCTTTCCTTCCCAGCCCCCAAACCCTGCCCTCTGTACCTTTCTCACCACCCGCTTCCCTTCTCCTGTCATCCCCCTACCACCCGGGAAAAAAAGAGATTGCCCCCTCCTTCCACTAGCCCACCCTCCCACCCAAAGAACAACTTCTTCTGCGCAGCTTGTTTTCTAGGCAGCAGCGCTATTGTGATGTCATCGGGGGGCATTGTGACAAGCCGCCAGTGTTCCGTCTCTTCATGTTGTGCACTGTTCAAACCGAAAATACATCAACAGGCAGGCTACAGAAAAGCTTACTAACAAAGGTTAGAGAGGGGCTTTCTCAGAGGGCTTTTTACAGTTTGTCTATTCCCAATTAGCCGGTTTAGTATACTTAATGAAAGTACTAATTCTTTCATAGGCCGCCCATTCTTAGTATTTGACGTTCAGGTAACAACAGGTAACTTTATTTGGAGTGGAAGCAGAGAGATAACACCAGATGCCAATTGTAGATCCTCTCACACCTGTGGTCACTGCAGCATCTGACTCCACTTTGTCCAAAAGGGATCTATTCCATTCAATTACACATGATCTAGATTAGACTGACAACAAGATACTGCACGGGACATAGCAGAGTTGGTGAAGTTGAGTGGTGATGAGTTTGCTATTTGGATGAATAAAGCAAGTAAAAAGTGTGTTAGATAAAAATTCATTTCAATTCGCTAATCGGGCTAATATGAATCAGGTGAATCGAGTTCTGCTTTTGGAAACTGGGTTAAGAAGGGGTGCACCGTTCCTGGAGGTACTGCAATACCAGGTCAATGCGTGGAGTGGACAGAGCAAGCTCTTTTTCCATCTCCCTGTTCTAAAAATCCATTTAATATATGGTCCCCAGATAGGGGACGTATCAGATATTAAACTGATAAGAACAGATACTACACTTGATCTTAGCCAAAAGGCCGAGAAGCGATAACCAGAATTGGTTTGGGCCTCGAGTGGCACCCTGGCCTATGCCAGACACATCTTAGGGAGAGAGAGCGAGAGGGAGACAAACCCACGCCTACACAAGACATTTTGTCACCCAAGCCAACCCTTGAAAAGGCTGCTTTGCAGAGCAAAAACAAGAAGAATGGTGCGTTTTGCAGCCGCCGCCCACTGCAATGAATCTGAATAACTCCTCCTTTAGGGTGCAAGCAACTCCCCTCCCCCTTGCAGTCTTTCCAATTCACGATACAAAAAGACGGACAGGACAGGTTGCCTGACTTTCCGTCACTGCCACCCTTTGCCATCCTTACCCGTAGAAAGCCCTTTCATCATCCCCAAACCCTAATCTTTTCCCTTTCCTTCCCAGCCCCCAAACCCTGCCCTCTGTACCTTTCTCACCACCCGCTTCCCTTCTCCTGTCATCCCCCTACCACCCAGGAAAAAAAGAGATTGCCCCCTCCTTCCACTAGCCCACCCTCCCACCCAAAGAACAACTTCTTCTGCGCAGCTTGTTTTCTAGGCAGCAGCGCTATTGTGATGTCATCGGGGGGCATTGTGACAAGCCGCCAGTGTTCCGTCTCTTCATGTTGTGCACTGTTCAAACCGAAAATACATCAACAGGCAGGCTACAGAAAAGCTTACTAACAAAGGTTAGAGAGGGGCTTTCTCAGAGGGCTTTTTACAGTTTGTCTATTCCCAATTAGCCGGTTTAGTATACTTAATGAAAGTACTAATTCTTTCATAGGCCGCCCATTCTTAGTATTTGACGTTCAGGTAACAACAGGTAACTTTATTTGGAGTGGAAGCAGAGAGATAACACCAGATGCCAATTGTAGATCCTCTCACACCTGTGGTCACTGCAGCATCTGACTCCACTTTGTCCAAAAGGGATCTATTCCATTCAATTACACATGATCTAGATTAGACTGACAACAAGATACTGCACGGGACATAGCAGAGTTGGTGAAGTTGAGTGGTGATGAGTTTGCTATTTGGATGAATAAAGCAAGTAAAAAGTGTGTTAGATAAAAATTCATTTCAATTCGCTAATCGGGCTAATATGAATCAGGTGAATCGAGTTCTGCTTTTGGAAACTGGGTTAAGAAGGGGTGCACCGTTCCTGGAGGTACTGCAATACCAGGTCAATGCGTGGAGTGGACAGAGCAAGCTCTTTTTCCATCTCCCTGTTCTAAAAATCCATTTAATATATGGTCCCCAGATAGGGGACGTATCAGATATTAAACTGATAAGAACAGATTTTGATTTAATGAAGCTTTCCAAAGCACCGCAAAAATGCATGACCGAAGTCACACCAAAAACAGTGCAAAGGCTAGGATTCGTGTGGACCCCTCCGTGAGAAGAGGATCCCCAAAAATCAACCCCGTTCCTCCGAGCCAGAAGGCCACAGCGAGGGTCAGGGATCTTCGGTGCTCCCCCAAGCCGAAGCCTGGTTGAGCCTTGTTGTTGCTCCCAGCGTCCACCGAGGCATCTTACCCAAGTGGAGTAGGGAGCTACTAGTCGTTGGTTTCGCAGCCGAGACTGCCCGGACCGTCAACCGGTGTTGGTTTCTCAGCCCAAGGCTGACCGGACCTCCAACCGGGTGTTGGTTTCTCAGCCCAAGGCTGACCGGACCTCCAACCGGGTGTTGGTTTCTCAGCCCAAGGCTAACCGGACCTCCAACCGGGTGTTGGTTTCTCAGCCAAAGCTGACCCGGACCTCCAACCGGGTGTTGGTTTCTCAGCCCAAAGCTGACCGGACCTCCGACCGGGATTATAAAAATTTCCCTTCTTAGCCAGAAGGCCGGGATAGGGCAATATGCTTGGAAAGTATGAATAGGCAAGGCGCGGCGTGCGACAGAGTCTGAGGCTTACCAGGGTCCCAACCTAGCAAGTTCAGACTCCCTCCAGGGTGTCCATTCCTGGGGCACATTGCACCATAACCCCCACACTTACTCAGTCTAATAGCCTCGATCCTGGTAGGGCCATGGTTTCCTCTAGATGGATATACTATCCTCCCAAAGTACTAACAAGCGCAACCTTACAGTGTGCATTGCATCATTGTACTAAGGTGGCCGGAGCCTTAAACCACCTTTTCGAACGATACTACACTTGATCTTAGCCAAAAGGCCGAGAAGCGATAACCAGAATTGGTTTGGGCCTCGAGTGGCACCCTGGCCTATGCCGGACACATCTTAGGGAGAGAGAGCGAGAGGGAGACAAACCCACGCCTACACAAGACATTTTGTCACCCAAGCCAACCCTTGAAAAGGCTGCTTTGCAGAGCAAAAACAAGAAGAATGGTGCGTTTTGCAGCCGCCGCCCACTGCAATGAATCTGAATAACTCCTCCTTTAGGGCGCAAGCAACTCCCCTCCCCCTTGCAGTCTTTCCAATTCACGATACAAAAAGACGGACAGGACAGGTTGCCTGACTTTCCGTCACTGCCACCCTTTGCCATCCTTACCCGTAGAAAGCCCTTTCATCATCCCCAAACCCTAATCTTTTCCCTTTCCTTCCCAGCCCCCAAACCCTGCCCTCTGTACCTTTCTCACCACCCGCTTCCCTTCTCCTGTCATCCCCCTACCACCCGGGAAAAAAAGAGATTGCCCCCTCCTTCCACTAGCCCACCCTCCCACCCAAAGAACAACTTCTTCTGCGCAGCTTGTTTTCTAGGCAGCAGCGCTATTGTGATGTCATCGGGGGGCATTGTGACAAGCCGCCAGTGTTCCGTCTCTTCATGTTGTGCACTGTTCAAACCGAAAATACATCAACAGGCAGGCTACAGAAAAGCTTACTAACAAAGGTTAGAGAGGGGCTTTCTCAGAGGGCTTTTTACAGTTTGTCTATTCCCAATTAGCCGGTTTAGTATACTTAATGAAAGTACTAATTCTTTCATAGGCCGCCCATTCTTAGTATTTGACGTTCAGGTAACAACAGGTAACTTTATTTGGAGTGGAAGCAGAGAGATAACACCAGATGCCAATTGTAGATCCTCTCACACCTGTGGTCACTGCAGCATCTGACTCCACTTTGTCCAAAAGGGATCTATTCCATTCAATTACACATGATCTAGATTAGACTGACAACAAGATACTGCACGGGACATAGCAGAGTTGGTGAAGTTGAGTGGTGATGAGTTTGCTATTTGGATGAATAAAGCAAGTAAAAAGTGTGTTAGATAAAAATTCATTTCAATTCGCTAATCGGGCTAATATGAATCAGGTGAATCGAGTTCTGCTTTTGGAAACTGGGTTAAGAAGGGGTGCACCGTTCCTGGAGGTACTGCAATACCAGGTCAATGCGTGGAGTGGACAGAGCAAGCTCTTTTTCCATCTCCCTGTTCTAAAAATCCATTTAATATATGGTCCCCAGATAGGGGACGTATCAGATATTAAACTGATAAGAACAGATACTACACTTGATCTTAGCCAAAAGGCCGAGAAGCGATAACCAGAATTGGTTTGGGCCTCGAGTGGCACCCTGGCCTATGCCGGACACATCTTAGGGAGAGAGAGCGAGAGGGAGACAAACCCACGCCTACACAAGACATTTTGTCACCCAAGCCAACCCTTGAAAAGGCTGCTTTGCAGAGCAAAAACAAGAAGAATGGTGCGTTTTGCAGCCGCCGCCCACTGCAATGAATCTGAATAACTCCTCCTTTAGGGCGCAAGCAACTCCCCTCCCCCTTGCAGTCTTTCCAATTCATGATACAAAAAGACGGACAGGACAGGTTGCCTGACTTTCCGTCACTGCCACCCTTTGCCATCCTTACCCGTAGAAAGCCCTTTCATCATCCCCAAACCCTAATCTTTTCCCTTTCCTTCCCAGCCCCCAAACCCTGCCCTCTGTACCTTTCTCACCACCCGCTTCCCTTCTCCTGTCATCCCCCTACCACCCGGGAAAAAAAGAGATTGCCCCCTCCTTCCACTAGCCCACCCTCCCACCCAAAGAACAACTTCTTCTGCGCAGCTTGTTTTCTAGGCAGCAGCGCTATTGTGATGTCATCGGGGGGCATTGTGACAAGCCGCCAGTGTTCCGTCTCTTCATGTTGTGCACTGTTCAAACCGAAAATACATCAACAGGCAGGCTACAGAAAAGCTTACTAACAAAGGTTAGAGAGGGGCTTTCTCAGAGGGCTTTTTACAGTTTGTCTATTCCCAATTAGCCGGTTTAGTATACTTAATGAAAGTACTAATTCTTTCATAGGCCGCCCATTCTTAGTATTTGACGTTCAGGTAACAACAGGTAACTTTATTTGGAGTGGAAGCAGAGAGATAACACCAGATGCCAATTGTAGATCCTCTCACACCTGTGGTCACTGCAGCATCTGACTCCACTTTGTCCAAAAGGGATCTATTCCATTCAATTACACATGATCTAGATTAGACTGACAACAAGATACTGCACGGGACATAGCAGAGTTGGTGAAGTTGAGTGGTGATGAGTTTGCTATTTGGATGAATAAAGCAAGTAAAAAGTGTGTTAGATAAAAATTCATTTCAATTCGCTAATCGGGCTAATATGAATCAGGTGAATCGAGTTCTGCTTTTGGAAACTGGGTTAAGAAGGGGTGCACCGTTCCTGGAGGTACTGCAATACCAGGTCAATGCGTGGAGTGGACAGAGCAAGCTCTTTTTCCATCTCCCTGTTCTAAAAATCCATTTAATATATGGTCCCCAGATAGGGGACGTATCAGATATTAAACTGATAAGAACAGATACTACACTTGATCTTAGCCAAAAGGCCGAGAAGCGATAACCAGAATTGGTTTGGGCCTCGAGTGGCACCCTGGCCTATGCCGGACACATCTTAGGGAGAGAGAGCGAGAGGGAGACAAACCCACGCCTACACAAGACATTTTGTCACCCAAGCCAACCCTTGAAAAGGCTGCTTTGCAGAGCAAAAACAAGAAGAATGGTGCGTTTTGCAGCCGCCGCCCACTGCAATGAATCTGAATAACTCCTCCTTTAGGGCGCAAGCAACTCCCCTCCCCCTTGCAGTCTTTCCAATTCACGATACAAAAAGACGGACAGGACAGGTTGCCTGACTTTCCGTCACTGCCACCCTTTGCCATCCTTACCCGTAGAAAGCCCTTTCATCATCCCCAAACCCTAATCTTTTCCCTGTCCTTCCCAGCCCCCAAACCCTGCCCTCTGTACCTTTCTCACCACCCGCTTCCCTTCTCCTGTCATCCCCCTACCACCCGGGAAAAAAAGAGATTGCCCCCTCCTTCCACTAGCCCACCCTCCCACCCAAAGAACAACTTCTTCTGCGCAGCTTGTTTTCTAGGCAGCAGCGCTATTGTGATGTCATCGGGGGGCATTGTGACAAGCCGCCAGTGTTCCGTCTCTTCATGTTGTGCACTGTTCAAACCGAAAATACATCAACAGGCAGGCTACAGAAAAGCTTACTAACAAAGGTTAGAGAGGGGCTTTCTCAGAGGGCTTTTTACAGTTTGTCTATTCCCAATTAGCCGGTTTAGTATACTTAATGAAAGTACTAATTCTTTCATAGGCCGCCCATTCTTAGTATTTGACGTTCAGGTAACAACAGGTAACTTTATTTGGAGTGGAAGCAGAGAGATAACACCAGATGCCAATTGTAGATCCTCTCACACCTGTGGTCACTGCAGCATCTGACTCCACTTTGTCCAAAAGGGATCTATTCCATTCAATTACACATGATCTAGATTAGACTGACAACAAGATACTGCACGGGACATAGCAAAGTTGGTGAAGTTGAGTGGTGATGAGTTTGCTATTTGGATGAATAAAGCAAGTAAAAAGTGTGTTAGATAAAAATTCATTTCAATTCGCTAATCGGGCTAATATGAATCAGGTGAATCGAGTTCTGCTTTTGGAAACTGGGTTAAGAAGGGGTGCACCGTTCCTGGAGGTACTGCAATACCAGGTCAATGCGTGGAGTGGACAGAGCAAGCTCTTTTTCCATCTCCCTGTTCTAAAAATCCATTTAATATATGGTCCCCAGATAGGGGACGTATCAGATATTAAACTGATAAGAACAGATACTACACTTGATCTTAGCCAAAAGGCCGAGAAGCGATAACCAGAATTGGTTTGGGCCTCGAGTGGCACCCTGGCCTATGCCGGACACATCTTAGGGAGAGAGAGCGAGAGGGAGACAAACCCACGCCTACACAAGACATTTTGTCACCCAAGCCAACCCTTGAAAAGGCTGCTTTGCAGAGCAAAAACAAGAAGAATGGTGCGTTTTGCAGCCGCCGCCCACTGCAATGAATCTGAATAACTCCTCCTTTAGGGCGCAAGCAACTCCCCTCCCCCTTGCAGTCTTTCCAATTCACGATACAAAAAGACGGACAGGACAGGTTGCCTGACTTTCCGTCACTGCCACCCTTTGCCATCCTTACCCGTAGAAAGCCCTTTCATCATCCCCAAACCCTAATCTTTTCCCTTTCCTTCCCAGCCCCCAAACCCTGCCCTCTGTACCTTTCTCACCACCCGCTTCCCTTCTCCTGTCATCCCCCTACCACCCGGGAAAAAAAGAGATTGCCCCCTCCTTCCACTAGCCCACCCTCCCACCCAAAGAACAACTTCTTCTGCGCAGCTTGTTTTCTAGGCAGCAGCGCTATTGTGATGTCATCGGGGGGCATTGTGACAAGCCGCCAGTGTTCCGTCTCTTCATGTTGTGCACTGTTCAAACCGAAAATACATCAACAGGCAGGCTACAGAAAAGCTTACTAACAAAGGTTAGAGAGGGGCTTTCTCAGAGGGCTTTTTACAGTTTGTCTATTCCCAATTAGCCGGTTTAGTATACTTAATGAAAGTACTAATTCTTTCATAGGCCGCCCATTCTTAGTATTTGACGTTCAGGTAACAACAGGTAACTTTATTTGGAGTGGAAGCAGAGAGATAACACCAGATGCCAATTGTAGATCCTCTCACACCTGTGGTCACTGCAGCATCTGACTCCACTTTGTCCAAAAGGGATCTATTCCATTCAATTACACATGATCTAGATTAGACTGACAACAAGATACTGCACGGGACATAGCAGAGTTGGTGAAGTTGAGTGGTGATGAGTTTGCTATTTGGATGAATAAAGCAAGTAAAAAGTGTGTTAGATAAAAATTCATTTCAATTCGCTAATCGGGCTAATATGAATCAGGTGAATCGAGTTCTGCTTTTGGAAACTGGGTTAAGAAGGGGTGCACCGTTCCTGGAGGTACTGCAATACCAGGTCAATGCGTGGAGTGGACAGAGCAAGCTCTTTTTCCATCTCCCTGTTCTAAAAATCCATTTAATATATGGTCCCCAGATAGGGGACGTATCAGATATTAAACTGATAAGAACAGATACTACACTTGATCTTAGCCAAAAGGCCGAGAAGCGATAACCAGAATTGGTTTGGGCCTCGAGTGGCACCCTGGCCTATGCCGGACACATCTTAGGGAGAGAGAGCGAGAGGGAGACAAACCCACGCCTACACAAGACATTTTGTCACCCAAGCCAACCCTTGAAAAGGCTGCTTTGCAGAGCAAAAACAAGAAGAATGGTGCGTTTTGCAGCCGCCGCCCACTGCAATGAATCTGAATAACTCCTCCTTTAGGGCGCAAGCAACTCCCCTCCCCCTTGCAGTCTTTCCAATTCACGATACAAAAAGACGGACAGGACAGGTTGCCTGACTTTCCGTCACTGCCACCCTTTGCCATCCTTACCCGTAGAAAGCCCTTTCATCATCCCCAAACCCTAATCTTTTCCCTTTCCTTCCCAGCCCCCAAACCCTGCCCTCTGTACCTTTCTCACCACCCGCTTCCCTTCTCCTGTCATCCCCCTACCACCCGGGAAAAAAAGAGATTGCCCCCTCCTTCCACTAGCCCACCCTCCCACCCAAAGAACAACTTCTTCTGCGCAGCTTGTTTTCTAGGCAGCAGCGCTATTGTGATGTCATCGGGGGGCATTGTGACAAGCCGCCAGTGTTCCGTCTCTTCATGTTGTGCACTGTTCAAACCGAAAATACATCAACAGGCAGGCTACAGAAAAGCTTACTAACAAAGGTTAGAGAGGGGCTTTCTCGGAGGGCTTTTTACAGTTTGTCTATTCCCAATTAGCCGGTTTAGTATACTTAATGAAAGTACTAATTCTTTCATAGGCCGCCCATTCTTAGTATTTGACGTTCAGGTAACAACAGGTAACTTTATTTGGAGTGGAAGCAGAGAGATAACACCAGATGCCAATTGTAGATCCTCTCACACCTGTGGTCACTGCAGCATCTGACTCCACTTTGTCCAAAAGGGATCTATTCCATTCAATTACACATGATCTAGATTAGACTGACAACAAGATACTGCACGGGACATAGCAAAGTTGGTGAAGTTGAGTGGTGATGAGTTTGCTATTTGGATGAATAAAGCGAGTAAAAAGTGTGTTAGATAAAAATTCATTTCAATTCGCTAATCGGGCTAATATGAATCAGGTGAATCGAGTTCTGCTTTTGGAAACTGGGTTAAGAAGGGGTGCACCGTTCCTGGAGGTACTGCAATACCAGGTCAATGCGTGGAGTGGACAGAGCAAGCTCTTTTTCCATCTCCCTGTTCTAAAAATCCATTTAATATATGGTCCCCAGATAGGGGACGTATCAGATATTAAACTGATAAGAACAGATACTACACTTGATCTTAGCCAAAAGGCCGAGAAGCGATAACCAGAATTGGTTTGGGCCTCGAGTGGCACCCTGGCCTATGCCGGACACATCTTAGGGAGAGAGAGCGAGAGGGAGACAAACCCACGCCTACACAAGACATTTTGTCACCCAAGCCAACCCTTGAAAAGGCTGCTTTGCAGAGCAAAAACAAGAAGAATGGTGCGTTTTGCAGCCGCCGCCCACTGCAATGAATCTGAATAACTCCTCCTTTAGGGCGCAAGCAACTCCCCTCCCCCTTGCAGTCTTTCCAATTCACGATACAAAAAGACGGACAGGACAGGTTGCCTGACTTTCCGTCACTGCCACCCTTTGCCATCCTTACCCGTAGAAAGCCCTTTCATCATCCCCAAACCCTAATCTTTTCCCTTTCCTTCCCAGCCCCCAAACCCTGCCCTCTGTACCTTTCTCACCACCCGCTTCCCTTCTCCTGTCATCCCCCTACCACCCGGGAAAAAAAGAGATTGCCCCCTCCTTCCACTAGCCCACCCTCCCACCCAAAGAACAACTTCTTCTGCGCAGCTTGTTTTCTAGGCAGCAGCGCTATTGTGATGTCATCGGGGGGCATTGTGACAAGCCGCCAGTGTTCCGTCTCTTCATGTTGTGCACTGTTCAAACCGAAAATACATCAACAGGCAGGCTACAGAAAAGCTTACTAACAAAGGTTAGAGAGGGGCTTTCTCAGAGGGCTTTTTACAGTTTGTCTATTCCCAATTAGCCGGTTTAGTATACTTAATGAAAGTACTAATTCTTTCATAGGCCGCCCATTCTTAGTATTTGACGTTCAGGTAACAACAGGTAACTTTATTTGGAGTGGAAGCAGAGAGATAACACCAGATGCCAATTGTAGATCCTCTCACACCTGTGGTCACTGCAGCATCTGACTCCACTTTGTCCAAAAGGGATCTATTCCATTCAATTACACATGATCTAGATTAGACTGACAACAAGATACTGCACGGGACATAGCAGAGTTGGTGAAGTTGAGTGGTGATGAGTTTGCTATTTGGATGAATAAAGCAAGTAAAAAGTGTGTTAGATAAAAATTCATTTCAATTCGCTAATCGGGCTAATATGAATCAGGTGAATCGAGTTCTGCTTTTGGAAACTGGGTTAAGAAGGGGTGCACCGTTCCTGGAGGTACTGCAATACCAGGTCAATGCGTGGAGTGGACAGAGCAAGCTCTTTTTCCATCTCCCTGTTCTAAAAATCCATTTAATATATGGTCCCCAGATAGGGGACGTATCAGATATTAAACTGATAAGAACAGATACTACACTTGATCTTAGCCAAAAGGCCGAGAAGCGATAACCAGAATTGGTTTGGGCCTCGAGTGGCACCCTGGCCTATGCCGGACACATCTTAGGGAGAGAGAGCGAGAGGGAGACAAACCCACGCCTACACAAGACATTTTGTCACCCAAGCCAACCCTTGAAAAGGCTGCTTTGCAGAGCAAAAACAAGAAGAATGGTGCGTTTTGCAGCCGCCGCCCACTGCAATGAATCTGAATAACTCCTCCTTTAGGGCGCAAGCAACTCCCCTCCCCCTTGCAGTCTTTCCAATTCACGATACAAAAAGACGGACAGGACAGGTTGCCTGACTTTCCGTCACTGCCACCCTTTGCCATCCTTACCCGTAGAAAGCCCTTTCATCATCCCCAAACCCTAATCTTTTCCCTTTCCTTCCCAGCCCCCAAACCCTGCCCTCTGTACCTTTCTCACCACCCGCTTCCCTTCTCCTGTCATCCCCCTACCACCCGGGAAAAAAAGAGATTGCCCCCTCCTTCCACTAGCCCACCCTCCCACCCAAAGAACAACTTCTTCTGCGCAGCTTGTTTTCTAGGCAGCAGCGCTATTGTGATGTCATCGGGGGGCATTGTGACAAGCCGCCAGTGTTCCGTCTCTTCATGTTGTGCACTGTTCAAACCGAAAATACATCAACAGGCAGGCTACAGAAAAGCTTACTAACAAAGGTTAGAGAGGGGCTTTCTCAGAGGGCTTTTTACAGTTTGTCTATTCCCAATTAGCCGGTTTAGTATACTTAATGAAAGTACTAATTCTTTCATAGGCCGCCCATTCTTAGTATTTGACGTTCAGGTAACAACAGGTAACTTTATTTGGAGTGGAAGCAGAGAGATAACACCAGATGCCAATTGTAGATCCTCTCACACCTGTGGTCACTGCAGCATCTGACTCCACTTTGTCCAAAAGGGATCTATTCCATTCAATTACACATGATCTAGATTAGACTGACAACAAGATACTGCACGGGACATAGCAGAGTTGGTGAAGTTGAGTGGTGATGAGTTTGCTATTTGGATGAATAAAGCAAGTAAAAAGTGTGTTAGATAAAAATTCATTTCAATTCGCTAATCGGGCTAATATGAATCAGGTGAATCGAGTTCTGCTTTTGGAAACTGGGTTAAGAAGGGGTGCACCGTTCCTGGAGGTACTGCAATACCAGGTCAATGCGTGGAGTGGACAGAGCAAGCTCTTTTTCCATCTCCCTGTTCTAAAAATCCATTTAATATATGGTCCCCAGATAGGGGACGTATCAGATATTAAACTGATAAGAACAGATACTACACTTGATCTTAGCCAAAAGGCCGAGAAGCGATAACCAGAATTGGTTTGGGCCTCGAGTGGCACCCTGGCCTATGCCGGACACATCTTAGGGAGAGAGAGCGAGAGGGAGACAAACCCACGCCTACACAAGACATTTTGTCACCCAAGCCAACCCTTGAAAAGGCTGCTTTGCAGAGCAAAAACAAGAAGAATGGTGCGTTTTGCAGCCGCCGCCCACTGCAATGAATCTGAATAACTCCTCCTTTAGGGCGCAAGCAACTCCCCTCCCCCTTGCAGTCTTTCCAATTCACGATACAAAAAGACGGACAGGACAGGTTGCCTGACTTTCCGTCACTGCCACCCTTTGCCATCCTTACCCGTAGAAAGCCCTTTCATCATCCCCAAACCCTAATCTTTTCCCTTTCCTTCCCAGCCCCCAAACCCTGCCCTCTGTACCTTTCTCACCACCCGCTTCCCTTCTCCTGTCATCCCCCTACCACCCGAGAAAAAAAGAGATTGCCCCCTCCTTCCACTAGCCCACCCTCCCACCCAAAGAACAACTTCTTCTGCGCAGCTTGTTTTCTAGGCAGCAGCGCTATTGTGATGTCATCGGGGGGCATTGTGACAAGCCGCCAGTGTTCCGTCTCTTCATGTTGTGCACTGTTCAAACCGAAAATACATCAACAGGCAGGCTACAGAAAAGCTTACTAACAAAGGTTAGAGAGGGGCTTTCTCAGAGGGCTTTTTACAGTTTGTCTATTCCCAATTAGCCGGTTTAGTATACTTAATGAAAGTACTAATTCTTTCATAGGCCGCCCATTCTTAGTATTTGACGTTCAGGTAACAACAGGTAACTTTATTTGGAGTGGAAGCAGAGAGATAACACCAGATGCCAATTGTAGATCCTCTCACACCTGTGGTCACTGCAGCATCTGACTCCACTTTGTCCAAAAGGGATCTATTCCATTCAATTACACATGATCTAGATTAGACTGACAACAAGATACTGCACGGGACATAGCAGAGTTGGTGAAGTTGAGTGGTGATGAGTTTGCTATTTGGATGAATAAAGCAAGTAAAAAGTGTGTTAGATAAAAATTCATTTCAATTCGCTAATCGGGCTAATATGAATCAGGTGAATCGAGTTCTGCTTTTGGAAACTGGGTTAAGAAGGGGTGCACCGTTCCTGGAGGTACTGCAATACCAGGTCAATGCGTGGAGTGGACAGAGCAAGCTCTTTTTCCATCTCCCTGTTCTAAAAATCCATTTAATATATGGTCCCCAGATAGGGGACGTATCAGATATTAAACTGATAAGAACAGATACTACACTTGATCTTAGCCAAAAGGCCGAGAAGCGATAACCAGAATTGGTTTGGGCCTCGAGTGGCACCCTGGCCTATGCCGGACACATCTTAGGGAGAGAGAGCGAGAGGGAGACAAACCCACGCCTACACAAGACATTTTGTCACCCAAGCCAACCCTTGAAAAGGCTGCTTTGCAGAGCAAAAACAAGAAGAATGGTGCGTTTTGCAGCCGCCGCCCACTGCAATGAATCTGAATAACTCCTCCTTTAGGGCGCAAGCAACTCCCCTCCCCCTTACAGTCTTTCCAATTCACGATACAAAAAGACGGACAGGACAGGTTGCCTGACTTTCCGTCACTGCCACCCTTTGCCATCCTTACCCGTAGAAAGCCCTTTCATCATCCCCAAACCCTAATCTTTTCCCTTTCCTTCCCAGCCCCCAAACCCTGCCCTCTGTACCTTTCTCACCACCCGCTTCCCTTCTCCTGTCATCCCCCTACCACCCGGGAAAAAAAGAGATTGCCCCCTCCTTCCACTAGCCCACCCTCCCACCCAAAGAACAACTTCTTCTGCGCAGCTTGTTTTCTAGGCAGCAGCGCTATTGTGATGTCATCGGGGGGCATTGTGACAAGCCGCCAGTGTTCCGTCTCTTCATGTTGTGCACTGTTCAAACCGAAAATACATCAACAGGCAGGCTACAGAAAAGCTTACTAACAAAGGTTAGAGAGGGGCTTTCTCAGAGGGCTTTTTACAGTTTGTCTATTCCCAATTAGCCGGTTTAGTATACTTAATGAAAGTACTAATTCTTTCATAGGCCGCCCATTCTTAGTATTTGACGTTCAGGTAACAACAGGTAACTTTATTTGGAGTGGAAGCAGAGAGATAACACCAGATGCCAATTGTAGATCCTCTCACACCTGTGGTCACTGCAGCATCTGACTCCACTTTGTCCAAAAGGGATCTATTCCATTCAATTACACATGATCTAGATTAGACTGACAACAAGATACTGCACGGGACATAGCAGAGTTGGTGAAGTTGAGTGGTGATGAGTTTGCTATTTGGATGAATAAAGCAAGTAAAAAGTGTGTTAGATAAAAATTCATTTCAATTCGCTAATCGGGCTAATATGAATCAGGTGAATCGAGTTCTGCTTTTGGAAACTGGGTTAAGAAGGGGTGCACCGTTCCTGGAGGTACTGCAATACCAGGTCAATGCGTGGAGTGGACAGAGCAAGCTCTTTTTCCATCTCCCTGTTCTAAAAATCCATTTAATATATGGTCCCCAGATACGGGACGTATCAGATATTAAACTGATAAGAACAGATACTACACTTGATCTTAGCCAAAAGGCCGAGAAGCGATAACCAGAATTGGTTTGGGCCTCGAGTGGCACCCTGGCCTATGCCGGACACATCTTAGGGAGAGAGAGCGAGAGGGAGACAAACCCACGCCTACACAAGACATTTTGTCACCCAAGCCAACCCTTGAAAAGGCTGCTTTGCAGAGCAAAAACAAGAAGAATGGTGCGTTTTGCAGCCGCCGCCCACTGCAATGAATCTGAATAACTCCTCCTTTAGGGCGCAAGCAACTCCCCTCCCCCTTGCAGTCTTTCCAATTCACGATGCAAAAAGACGGACAGGACAGGTTGCCTGACTTTCCGTCACTGCCACCCTTTGCCATCCTTACCCGTAGAAAGCCCTTTCATCATCCCCAAACCCTAATCTTTTCCCTTTCCTTCCCAGTCCCCAAACCCTGCCCTCTGTACCTTTCTCACCACCCGCTTCCCTTCTCCTGTCATCCCCCTACCACCCGGGAAAAAAAGAGATTGCCCCCTCCTTCCACTAGCCCACCCTCCCACCCAAAGAACAACTTCTTCTGCGCAGCTTGTTTTCTAGGCAGCAGCGCTATTGTGATGTCATCGGGGGGCATTGTGACAAGCCGCCAGTGTTCCGTCTCTTCATGTTGTGCACTGTTCAAACCGAAAATACATCAACAGGCAGGCTACAGAAAAGCTTACTAACAAAGGTTAGAGAGGGGCTTTCTCAGAGGGCTTTTTACAGTTTGTCTATTCCCAATTAGCCGGTTTAGTATACTTAATGAAAGTACTAATTCTTTCATAGGCCGCCCATTCTTAGTATTTGACGTTCAGGTAACAACAGGTAACTTTATTTGGAGTGGAAGCAGAGAGATAACACCAGATGCCAATTGTAGATCCTCTCACACCTGTGGTCACTGCAGCATCTGACTCCACTTTGTCCAAAAGGGATCTATTCCATTCAATTACACATGATCTAGATTAGACTGACAACAAGATACTGCACGGGACATAGCAGAGTTGGTGAAGTTGAGTGGTGATGAGTTTGCTATTTGGATGAATAAAGCAAGTAAAAAGTGTGTTAGATAAAAATTCATTTCAATTCGCTAATCGGGCTAATATGAATCAGGTGAATCGAGTTCTGCTTTTGGAAACTGGGTTAAGAAGGGGTGCACCGTTCCTGGAGGTACTGCAATACCAGGTCAATGCGTGGAGTGGACAGAGCAAGCTCTTTTTCCATCTCCCTGTTCTAAAAATCCATTTAATATATGGTCCCCAGATAGGGGACGTATCAGATATTAAACTGATAAGAACAGATACTACACTTGATCTTAGCCAAAAGGCCGAGAAGCGATAACCAGAATTGGTTTGGGCCTCGAGTGGCACCCTGGCCTATGCCGGACACATCTTAGGGAGAGAGAGCGAGAGGGAGACAAACCCACGCCTACACAAGACATTTTGTCACCCAAGCCAACCCTTGAAAAGGCTGCTTTGCAGAGCAAAAACAAGAAGAATGGTGCGTTTTGCAGCCGCCGCCCACTGCAATGAATCTGAATAACTCCTCCTTTAGGGCGCAAGCAACTCCCCTCCCCCTTGCAGTCTTTCCAATTCACGATACAAAAAGACGGACAGGACAGGTTGCCTGACTTTCCGTCACTGCCACCCTTTGCCATCCTTACCCGTAGAAAGCCCTTTCATCATCCCCAAACCCTAATCTTTTCCCTTTCCTTCCCAGCCCCCAAACCCTGCCCTCTGTACCTTTCTCACCACCCGCTTCCCTTCTCCTGTCATCCCCCTACCACCCGGGAAAAAAAGAGATTGCCCCCTCCTTCCACTAGCCCACCCTCCCACCCAAAGAACAACTTCTTCTGCGCAGCTTGTTTTCTAGGCAGCAGCGCTATTGTGATGTCATCGGGGGGCATTGTGACAAGCCGCCAGTGTTCCGTCTCTTCATGTTGTGCACTGTTCAAACCGAAAATACATCAACAGGCAGGCTACAGAAAAGCTTACTAACAAAGGTTAGAGAGGGGCTTTCTCAGAGGGCTTTTTACAGTTTGTCTATTCCCAATTAGCCGGTTTAGTATACTTAATGAAAGTACTAATTCTTTCATAGGCCGCCCATTCTTAGTATTTGACGTTCAGGTAACAACAGGTAACTTTATTTGGAGTGGAAGCAGAGAGATAACACCAGATGCCAATTGTAGATCCTCTCACACCTGTGGTCACTGCAGCATCTGACTCCACTTTGTCCAAAAGGGATCTATTCCATTCAATTACACATGATCTAGATTAGACTGACAACAAGATACTGCACGGGACATAGCAGAGTTGGTGAAGTTGAGTGGTGATGAGTTTGCTATTTGGATGAATAAAGCAAGTAAAAAGTGTGTTAGATAAAAATTCATTTCAATTCGCTAATCGGGCTAATATGAATCAGGTGAATCGAGTTCTGCTTTTGGAAACTGGGTTAAGAAGGGGTGCACCGTTCCTGGAGGTACTGCAATACCAGGTCAATGCGTGGAGTGGACAGAGCAAGCTCTTTTTCCATCTCCCTGTTCTAAAAATCCATTTAATATATGGTCCCCAGATAGGGGACGTATCAGATATTAAACTGATAAGAACAGATACTACACTTGATCTTAGCCAAAAGGCCGAGAAGCGATAACCAGAATTGGTTTGGGCCTCGAGTGGCACCCTGGCCTATGCCGGACACATCTTAGGGAGAGAGAGCGAGAGGGAGACAAACCCACGCCTACACAAGACATTTTGTCACCCAAGCCAACCCTTGAAAAGGCTGCTTTGCAGAGCAAAAACAAGAAGAATGGTGCGTTTTGCAGCCGCCGCCCACTGCAATGAATCTGAATAACTCCTCCTTTAGGGCGCAAGCAACTCCCCTCCCCCTTGCAGTCTTTCCAATTCACGATACAAAAAGACGGACAGGACAGGTTGCCTGACTTTCCGTCACTGCCACCCTTTGCCATCCTTACCCGTAGAAAGCCCTTTCATCATCCCCAAACCCTAATCTTTTCCCTTTCCTTCCCAGCCCCCAAACCCTGCCCTCTGTACCTTTCTCACCACCCGCTTCCCTTCTCCTGTCATCCCCCTACCACCCGGGAAAAAAAGAGATTGCCCCCTCCTTCCACTAGCCCACCCTCCCACCCAAAGAACAACTTCTTCTGCGCAGCTTGTTTTCTAGGCAGCAGCGCTATTGTGATGTCATCGGGGGGCATTGTGACAAGCCGCCAGTGTTCCGTCTCTTCATGTTGTGCACTGTTCAAACCGAAAATACATCAACAGGCAGGCTACAGAAAAGCTTACTAACAAAGGTTAGAGAGGGGCTTTCTCAGAGGGCTTTTTACAGTTTGTCTATTCCCAATTAGCCGGTTTAGTATACTTAATGAAAGTACTAATTCTTTCATAGGCCGCCCATTCTTAGTATTTGACGTTCAGGTAACAACAGGTAACTTTATTTGGAGTGGAAGCAGAGAGATAACACCAGATGCCAATTGTAGATCCTCTCACACCTGTGGTCACTGCAGCATCTGACTCCACTTTGTCCAAAAGGGATCTATTCCATTCAATTACACATGATCTAGATTAGACTGACAACAAGATACTGCACGGGACATAGCAGAGTTGGTGAAGTTGAGTGGTGATGAGTTTGCTATTTGGATGAATAAAGCAAGTAAAAAGTGTGTTAGATAAAAATTCATTTCAATTCGCTAATCGGGCTAATATGAATCAGGTGAATCGAGTTCTGCTTTTGGAAACTGGGTTAAGAAGGGGTGCACCGTTCCTGGAGGTACTGCAATACCAGGTCAATGCGTGGAGTGGACAGAGCAAGCTCTTTTTCCATCTCCCTGTTCTAAAAATCCATTTAATATATGGTCCCCAGATAGGGGACGTATCAGATATTAAACTGATAAGAACAGATGAGATTTCATCCGCAAAATTCAGAAAACGGTCATCGGCCACCACACAAAAGCGCAGTGCCGCAGGTGATCGCCTCCCGAGCCCAGGAACCACCAGCCAGAAGGGGACGTAAGCACCAAAAGGCGCAACAATCCCCGAGGCCGGCGGTTGTGCAAGCCCGGGCCCCTCCCAGCCAAGACCAAGGCAAACCCAATGAAGGGACTACACTTGATCTTAGCCAAAAGGCCGAGAAGCGATAACCAGAATTGGTTTGGGCCTCGAGTGGCACCCTGGCCTATGCCGGACACATCTTAGGGAGAGAGAGCGAGAGGGAGACAAACCCACGCCTACACAAGACATTTTGTCACCCAAGCCAACCCTTGAAAAGGCTGCTTTGCAGAGCAAAAACAAGAAGAATGGTGCGTTTTGCAGCCGCCGCCCACTGCAATGAATCTGAATAACTCCTCCTTTAGGGCGCAAGCAACTCCCCTCCCCCTTGCAGTCTTTCCAATTCACGATACAAAAAGACGGACAGGACAGGTTGCCTGACTTTCCGTCACTGCCACCCTTTGCCATCCTTACCCGTAGAAAGCCCTTTCATCATCCCCAAACCCTAATCTTTTCCCTTTCCTTCCCAGCCCCCAAACCCTGCCCTCTGTACCTTTCTCACCACCCGCTTCCCTTCTCCTGTCATCCCCCTACCACCCGGGAAAAAAAGAGATTGCCCCCTCCTTCCACTAGCCCACCCTCCCACCCAAAGAACAACTTCTTCTGCGCAGCTTGTTTTCTAGGCAGCAGCGCTATTGTGATGTCATCGGGGGGCATTGTGACAAGCCGCCAGTGTTCCGTCTCTTCATGTTGTGCACTGTTCAAACCGAAAATACATCAACAGGCAGGCTACAGAAAAGCTTACTAACAAAGGTTAGAGAGGGGCTTTCTCAGAGGGCTTTTTACAGTTTGTCTATTCCCAATTAGCCGGTTTAGTATACTTAATGAAAGTACTAATTCTTTCATAGGCCGCCCATTCTTAGTATTTGACGTTCAGGTAACAACAGGTAACTTTATTTGGAGTGGAAGCAGAGAGATAACACCAGATGCCAATTGTAGATCCTCTCACACCTGTGGTCACTGCAGCATCTGACTCCACTTTGTCCAAAAGGGATCTATTCCATTCAATTACACATGATCTAGATTAGACTGACAACAAGATACTGCACGGGACATAGCAGAGTTGGTGAAGTTGAGTGGTGATGAGTTTGCTATTTGGATGAATAAAGCAAGTAAAAAGTGTGTTAGATAAAAATTCATTTCAATTCGCTAATCGGGCTAATATGAATCAGGTGAATCGAGTTCTGCTTTTAGAAACTGGGTTAAGAAGGGGTGCACCGTTCCTGGAGGTACTGCAATACCAGGTCAATGCGTGGAGTGGACAGAGCAAGCTCTTTTTCCATCTCCCTGTTCTAAAAATCCATTTAATATATGGTCCCCAGATAGGGGACGTATCAGATATTAAACTGATAAGAACAGATACTACACTTGATCTTAGCCAAAAGGCCGAGAAGCGATAACCAGAATTGGTTTGGGCCTCGAGTGGCACCCTGGCCTATGCCGGACACATCTTAGGGAGAGAGAGCGAGAGGGAGACAAACCCACGCCTACACAAGACATTTTGTCACCCAAGCCAACCCTTGAAAAGGCTGCTTTGCAGAGCAAAAACAAGAAGAATGGTGCGTTTTGCAGCCGCCGCCCACTGCAATGAATCTGAATAACTCCTCCTTTAGGGCGCAAGCAACTCCCCTCCCCCTTGCAGTCTTTCCAATTCACGATACAAAAAGACGGACAGGACAGGTTGCCTGACTTTCCGTCACTGCCACCCTTTGCCATCCTTACCCGTAGAAAGCCCTTTCATCATCCCCAAACCCTAATCTTTTCCCTTTCCTTCCCAGCCCCCAAACCCTGCCCTCTGTACCTTTCTCACCACCCGCTTCCCTTCTCCTGTCATCCCCCTACCACCCGGGAAAAAAAGAGATTGCCCCCTCCTTCCACTAGCCCACCCTCCCACCCAAAGAACAACTTCTTCTGCGCAGCTTGTTTTCTAGGCAGCAGCGCTATTGTGATGTCATCGGGGGGCATTGTGACAAGCCGCCAGTGTTCCGTCTCTTCATGTTGTGCACTGTTCAAACCGAAAATACATCAACAGGCAGGCTACAGAAAAGCTTACTAACAAAGGTTAGAGAGGGGCTTTCTCAGAGGGCTTTTTACAGTTTGTCTATTCCCAATTAGCCGGTTTAGTATACTTAATGAAAGTACTAATTCTTTCATAGGCCGCCCATTCTTAGTATTTGACGTTCAGGTAACAACAGGTAACTTTATTTGGAGTGGAAGCAGAGAGATAACACCAGATGCCAATTGTAGATCCTCTCACACCTGTGGTCACTGCAGCATCTGACTCCACTTTGTCCAAAAGGGATCTATTCCATTCAATTACACATGATCTAGATTAGACTGACAACAAGATACTGCACGGGACATAGCAGAGTTGGTGAAGTTGAGTGGTGATGAGTTTGCTATTTGGATGAATAAAGCAAGTAAAAAGTGTGTTAGATAAAAATTCATTTCAATTCGCTAATCGGGCTAATATGAATCAGGTGAATCGAGTTCTGCTTTTGGAAACTGGGTTAAGAAGGGGTGCACCGTTCCTGGAGGTACTGCAATACCAGGTCAATGCGTGGAGTGGACAGAGCAAGCTCTTTTTCCATCTCCCTGTTCTAAAAATCCATTTAATATATGGTCCCCAGATAGGGGACGTATCAGATATTAAACTGATAAGAACAGATTTTGATTTAATGAAGCTTTCCAAAGCACCGCAAAAATGCATGACCGAAGTCACACCAAAAACAGTGCAAAGGCTAGGATTCGTGTGGACCCCTCCGTGAGAAGAGGATCCCCAAAAATCAACCCCGTCCCTCCGAGCCAGAAGGCCACAGCGAGGGTCAGGGATCTTCGGTGCTCCCCCAAGCCGAAGCCTGGTTGAGCCTTGTTGTTGCTCCCAGCGTCCACCGAGGCATCTTACCCAAGTGGAGAAGGGAGCTACTAGTCGTTGGTTTCGCAGCCGAGACTGCCCGGACCGTCAACCGGTGTTGGTTTCTCAGCCCAAGGCTGACCGGACCTCCAACCAGGTGTTGGTTTCTCAGCCCAAGGCTGACCGGACCTCCAACCGGGTGTTGGTTTCTCAGCCCAAGGCTAACCGGACCTCCAACCGGGTGTTGGTTTCTCAGCCAAAGCTGACCCGGACCTCCAACCGGGTGTTGGTTTCTCAGCCCAAAGCTGACCGGACCTCCGACCGGGATTATAAAAATTTCCCTTCTTAGCCAGAAGGCCGGGATAGGGCAATATGCTTGGAAAGTATGAATAGGCAAGGCGCGGCGTGCGACAGAGTCTGAGGCTTACCAGGGTCCCAACATAGCAAGTTCAGACTCCCTCCAGGATGTCCATTCCTGGGGCACATTGCACCATAACCCCCACACTTACTCAGTCTAATAGCCTCGATCCTGGTAGGGCCATGGTTTCCTCTAGATGGATATACTATCCTCCCAAAGTACTAACAAGCGCAACCTTCCAGTGTGCATTGCATCATTGTACTAAGGTGGCCGGAG
Source organism: Anomaloglossus baeobatrachus (assembly GCF_048569485.1). Taxonomy (NCBI): domain Eukaryota; kingdom Metazoa; phylum Chordata; class Amphibia; order Anura; family Aromobatidae; genus Anomaloglossus; species Anomaloglossus baeobatrachus. The sequence goes on along the minus strand of NW_027443465.1, from coordinate 240,456 downwards.
CCTTAAACCACCTTTTCGAACGATACTACACTTGATCTTAGCCAAAAGGCCGAGAAGCGATAACCAGAATTGGTTTGGGCCTCGAGTGGCACCCTGGCCTATGCCGGACACATCTTAGGGAGAGAGAGCGAGAGGGAGACAAACCCACGCCTACACAAGACATTTTGTCACCCAAGCCAACCCTTGAAAAGGCTGCTTTGCAGAGCAAAAACAAGAAGAATGGTGCGTTTTGCAGCCGCCGCCCACTGCAATGAATCTGAATAACTCCTCCTTTAGGGCGCAAGCAACTCCCCTCCCCCTTGCAGTCTTTCCAATTCACGATACAAAAAGACGGACAGGACAGGTTGCCTGACTTTCCGTCACTGCCACCCTTTGCCATCCTTACCCGTAGAAAGCCCTTTCATCATCCCCAAACCCTAATCTTTTCCCTTTCCTTCCCAGCCCCCAAACCCTGCCCTCTGTACCTTTCTCACCACCCGCTTCCCTTCTCCTGTCATCCCCCTACCACCCGGGAAAAAAAGAGATTGCCCCCTCCTTCCACTAGCCCACCCTCCCACCCAAAGAACAACTTCTTCTGCGCAGCTTGTTTTCTAGGCAGCAGCGCTATTGTGATGTCATCGGGGGGCATTGTGACAAGCCGCCAGTGTTCCGTCTCTTCATGTTGTGCACTGTTCAAACCGAAAATACATCAACAGGCAGACTACAGAAAAGCTTACTAACAAAGGTTAGAGAGGGGCTTTCTCAGAGGGCTTTTTACAGTTTGTCTATTCCCAATTAGCCGGTTTAGTATACTTAATGAAAGTACTAATTCTTTCATAGGCCGCCCATTCTTAGTATTTGACGTTCAGGTAACAACAGGTAACTTTATTTGGAGTGGAAGCAGAGAGATAACACCAGATGCCAATTGTAGATCCTCTCACACCTGTGGTCACTGCAGCATCTGACTCCACTTTGTCCAAAAGGGATCTATTCCATTCAATTACACATGATCTAGATTAGACTGACAACAAGATACTGCACGGGACATAGCAGAGTTGGTGAAGTTGAGTGGTGATGAGTTTGCTATTTGGATGAATAAAGCAAGTAAAAAGTGTGTTAGATAAAAATTCATTTCAATTCGCTAATCGGGCTAATATGAATCAGGTGAATCGAGTTCTGCTTTTGGAAACTGGGTTAAGAAGGGGTGCACCGTTCCTGGAGGTACTGCAATACCAGGTCAATGCGTGGAGTGGACAGAGCAAGCTCTTTTTCCATCTCCCTGTTCTAAAAATCCATTTAATATATGGTCCCCAGATAGGGGACGTATCAGATATTAAACTGATAAGAACAGATACTACACTTGATCTTAGCCAAAAGGCCGAGAAGCGATAACCAGAATTGGTTTGGGCCTCGAGTGGCACCCTGGCCTATGCCGGACACATCTTAGGGAGAGAGAGCGAGAGGGAGACAAACCCACGCCTACACAAGACATTTTGTCACCCAAGCCAACCCTTGAAAAGGCTGCTTTGCAGAGCAAAAACAAGAAGAATGGTGCGTTTTGCAGCCGCCGCCCACTGCAATGAATCTGAATAACTCCTCCTTTAGGGCGCAAGCAACTCCCCTCCCCCTTGCAGTCTTTCCAATTCACGATACAAAAAGACGGACAGGACAGGTTGCCTGACTTTCCGTCACTGCCACCCTTTGCCATCCTTACCCGTAGAAAGCCCTTTCATCATCCCCAAACCCTAATCTTTTCCCTTTCCTTCCCAGCCCCCAAACCCTGCCCTCTGTACCTTTCTCACCACCCGCTTCCCTTCTCCTGTCATCCCCCTACCACCCGGGAAAAAAAGAGATTGCCCCCTCCTTCCACTAGCCCACCCTCCCACCCAAAGAACAACTTCTTCTGCGCAGCTTGTTTTCTAGGCAGCAGCGCTATTGTGATGTCATCGGGGGGCATTGTGACAAGCCGCCAGTGTTCCGTCTCTTCATGTTGTGCACTGTTCAAACCGAAAATACATCAACAGGCAGGCTACAGAAAAGCTTACTAACAAAGGTTAGAGAGGGGCTTTCTCAGAGGGCTTTTTACAGTTTGTCTATTCCCAATTAGCCGGTTTAGTATACTTAATGAAAGTACTAATTCTTTCATAGGCCGCCCATTCTTAGTATTTGACGTTCAGGTAACAACAGGTAACTTTATTTGGAGTGGAAGCAGAGAGATAACACCAGATGCCAATTGTAGATCCTCTCACACCTGTGGTCACTGCAGCATCTGACTCCACTTTGTCCAAAAGGGATCTATTCCATTCAATTACACATGATCTAGATTAGACTGACAACAAGATACTGCACGGGACATAGCAGAGTTGGTGAAGTTGAGTGGTGATGAGTTTGCTATTTGGATGAATAAAGCAAGTAAAAAGTGTGTTAGATAAAAATTCATTTCAATTCGCTAATCGGGCTAATATGAATCAGGTGAATCGAGTTCTGCTTTTGGAAACTGGGTTAAGAAGGGGTGCACCGTTCCTGGAGGTACTGCAATACCAGGTCAATGCGTGGAGTGGACAGAGCAAGCTCTTTTTCCATCTCCCTGTTCTAAAAATCCATTTAATATATGGTCCCCAGATAGGGGACGTATCAGATATTAAACTGATAAGAACAGATACTACACTTGATCTTAGCCAAAAGGCCGAGAAGCGATAACCAGAATTGGTTTGGGCCTCGAGTGGCACCCTGGCCTATGCCGGACACATCTTAGGGAGAGAGAGCGAGAGGGAGACAAACCCACGCCTACACAAGACATTTTGTCACCCAAGCCAACCCTTGAAAAGGCTGCTTTGCAGAGCAAAAACAAGAAGAATGGTGCGTTTTGCAGCCGCCGCCCACTGCAATGAATCTGAATAACTCCTCCTTTAGGGCGCAAGCAACTCCCCTCCCCCTTGCAGTCTTTCCAATTCACGATACAAAAAGACGGACAGGACAGGTTGCCTGACTTTCCGTCACTGCCACCCTTTGCCATCCTTACCCGTAGAAAGCCCTTTCATCATCCCCAAACCCTAATCTTTTCCCTTTCCTTCCCAGCCCCCAAACCCTGCCCTCTGTACCTTTCTCACCACCCGCTTCCCTTCTCCTGTCATCCCCCTACCACCCGGGAAAAAAAGAGATTGCCCCCTCCTTCCACTAGCCCACCCTCCCACCCAAAGAACAACTTCTTCTGCGCAGCTTGTTTTCTAGGCAGCAGCGCTATTGTGATGTCATCGGGGGGCATTGTGACAAGCCGCCAGTGTTCCGTCTCTTCATGTTGTGCACTGTTCAAACCGAAAATACATCAACAGGCAGGCTACAGAAAAGCTTACTAACAAAGGTTAGAGAGGGGCTTTCTCAGAGGGCTTTTTACAGTTTGTCTATTCCCAATTAGCCGGTTTAGTATACTTAATGAAAGTACTAATTCTTTCATAGGCCGCCCATTCTTAGTATTTGACGTTCAGGTAACAACAGGTAACTTTATTTGGAGTGGAAGCAGAGAGATAACACCAGATGCCAATTGTAGATCCTCTCACACCTGTGGTCACTGCAGCATCTGACTCCACTTTGTCCAAAAGGGATCTATTCCATTCAATTACACATGATCTAGATTAGACTGACAACAAGATACTGCACGGGACATAGCAGAGTTGGTGAAGTTGAGTGGTGATGAGTTTGCTATTTGGATGAATAAAGCAAGTAAAAAGTGTGTTAGATAAAAATTCATTTCAATTCGCTAATCGGGCTAATATGAATCAGGTGAATCGAGTTCTGCTTTTGGAAACTGGGTTAAGAAGGGGTGCACCGTTCCTGGAGGTACTGCAATACCAGGTCAATGCGTGGAGTGGACAGAGCAAGCTCTTTTTCCATCTCCCTGTTCTAAAAATCCATTTAATATATGGTCCCCAGATAGGGGACGTATCAGATATTAAACTGATAAGAACAGATGAGATTCCATCCGCAAATTTCAGAAAACGGTCATCGGCCACCACACAAAAGCGCAGTGCCGCAGGTGATCGCCTCCCGAGCCCAGGAACCACCAGCCAAAAGGGGACGTAAGCACCAAAAGGCGCAACAATCCCCAAGGCCGGCGGTTGTGCAAGCCCGGGCCCCTCCCAGCCAAGACCAAGGCAAACCCAATGAAGGGACTACACTTGATCTTAGCCAAAAGGCCGAGAAGCGATAACCAGAATTGGTTTGGGCCTCGAGTGGCACCCTGGCCTATGCCGGACACATCTTAGGGAGAGAGAGCGAGAGGGAGACAAACCCACGCCTACACAAGACATTTTGTCACCCAAGCCAACCCTTGAAAAGGCTGCTTTGCAGAGCAAAAACAAGAAGAATGGTGCGTTTTGCAGCCGCCGCCCACTGCAATGAATCTGAATAACTCCTCCTTTAGGGCGCAAGCAACTCCCCTCCCCCTTGCAGTCTTTCCAATTCACGATACAAAAAGACGGACAGGACAGGTTGCCTGACTTTCCGTCACTGCCACCCTTTGCCATCCTTACCCGTAGAAAGCCCTTTCATCATCCCCAAACCCTAATCTTTTCCCTTTCCTTCCCAGCCCCCAAACCCTGCCCTCTGTACCTTTCTCACCACCCGCTTCCCTTCTCCTGTCATCCCCCTACCACCCGGGAAAAAAAGAGATTGCCCCCTCCTTCCACTAGCCCACCCTCCCACCCAAAGAACAACTTCTTCTGCGCAGCTTGTTTTCTAGGCAGCAGCGCTATTGTGATGTCATCGGGGGGCATTGTGACAAGCCGCCAGTGTTCCGTCTCTTCATGTTGTGCACTGTTCAAACCGAAAATACATCAACAGGCAGGCTACAGAAAAGCTTACTAACAAAGGTTAGAGAGGGGCTTTCTCAGAGGGCTTTTTACAGTTTGTCTATTCCCAATTAGCCGGTTTAGTATACTTAATGAAAGTACTAATTCTTTCATAGGCCGCCCATTCTTAGTATTTGACGTTCAGGTAACAACAGGTAACTTTATTTGGAGTGGAAGCAGAGAGATAACACCAGATGCCAATTGTAGATCCTCTCACACCTGTGGTCACTGCAGCATCTGACTCCACTTTGTCCAAAAGGGATCTATTCCATTCAATTACACATGATCTAGATTAGACTGACAACAAGATACTGCACGGGACATAGCAGAGTTGGTGAAGTTGAGTGGTGATGAGTTTGCTATTTGGATGAATAAAGCAAGTAAAAAGTGTGTTAGATAAAAATTCATTTCAATTCGCTAATCGGGCTAATATGAATCAGGTGAATCGAGTTCTGCTTTTGGAAACTGGGTTAAGAAGGGGTGCACCGTTCCTGGAGGTACTGCAATACCAGGTCAATGCGTGGAGTGGACAGAGCAAGCTCTTTTTCCATCTCCCTGTTCTAAAAATCCATTTAATATATGGTCCCCAGATAGGGGACGTATCAGATATTAAACTGATAAGAACAGATTTTGATTTAATGAAGCTTTCCAAAGCACCGCAAAAATGCATGACCGAAGTCACACCAAAAACAGTGCAAAGGCTAGGATTCGTGTGGACCCCTCCGTGAGAAGAGGATCCCCAAAAATCAACCCCGTCCCTCCGAGCCAGAAGGCCACAGCGAGGGTCAGGGATCTTCGGTGCTCCCCCAAGCCGAAGCCTGGTTGAGCCTTGTTGTTGCTCCCAGCGTCCACCGAGGCATCTTACCCAAGTGGAGTAGGGAGCTACTAGTCGTTGGTTTCGCAGCCGAGACTGCCCGGACCGTCAACCGGTGTTGGTTTCTCAGCCCAAGGCTGACCGGACCTCCAACCGGGTGTTGGTTTCTCAGCCCAAGGCTGACCGGACCTCCAACCGGGTGTTGGTTTCTCAGCCCAAGGCTAACCGGACCTCCAACCGGGTGTTGGTTTCTCAGCCAAAGCTGACCCGGACCTCCAACCGGGTGTTGGTTTCTCAGCCCAAAGCTGACCGGACTTCCGACCGGGATTATAAAAATTTCCCTTCTTAGCCAGAAGGCCAGGATAGGGCAATATGCTTGGAAAGTATGAATAGGCAAGGCGCGGCGTGCGACAGAGTCTGAGGCTTACCAGGGTCCCAACCTAGCAAGTTCAGACTCCCTCCAGGGTGTCCATTCCTGGGGCACATTGCACCATAACCCCCACACTTACTCAGTCTAATAGCCTCAATCCTGGTAGGGCCATGGTTTCCTCTAGATGGATATACTATCCTCCCAAAGTACTAACAAGTGCAACCTTCCAGTGTGCATTGCATCATTGTACTAAGGTGGCCGGAGCCTTAAACCACCTTTTCGAACAATACTACACTTGATCTTAGCCAAAAGGCCGAGAAGCGATAACCAGAATTGGTTTGGGCCTCGAGTGGCACCCTGGCCTATGCCGGACACATCTTAGGGAGAGAGAGCGAGAGGGAGACAAACCCACGCCTACACAAGACATTTTGTCACCCAAGCCAACCCTTGAAAAGGCTGCTTTGCAGAGCAAAAACAAGAAGAATGGTGCGTTTTGCAGCCGCCGCCCACTGCAATGAATCTGAATAACTCCTCCTTTAGGGCGCAAGCAACTCCCCTCCCCCTTGCAGTCTTTCCAATTCACGATACAAAAAGACGGACAGGACAGGTTGCCTGACTTTCCGTCACTGCCACCCTTTGCCATCCTTACCCGTAGAAAGCCCTTTCATCATCCCCAAACCCTAATCTTTTCCCTTTCCTTCCCAGCCCCCAAACCCTGCCCTCTGTACCTTTCTCACCACCCGCTTCCCTTCTCCTGTCATCCCCCTACCACCCGGGAAAAAAAGAGATTGCCCCCTCCTTCCACTAGCCCACCCTCCCACCCAAAGAACTTCTTCTGCGCAGCTTGTTTTCTAGGCAGCAGCGCTATTGTGATGTCATCGGGGGGCATTGTGACAAGCCGCCAGTGTTCCGTCTCTTCATGTTGTGCACTGTTCAAACCGAAAATACATCAACAGGCAGGCTACAGAAAAGCTTACTAACAAAGGTTAGAGAGGGGCTTTCTCAGAGGGCTTTTTACAGTTTGTCTATTCCCAATTAGCCGGTTTAGTATACTTAATGAAAGTACTAATTCTTTCATAGGCCGCCCATTCTTAGTATTTGACGTTCAGGTAACAACAGGTAACTTTATTTGGAGTGGAAGCAGAGAGATAACACCAGATGCCAATTGTAGATCCTCTCACACCTGTGGTCACTGCAGCATCTGACTCCACTTTGTCCAAAAGGGATCTATTCCATTCAATTACACATGATCTAGATTAGACTGACAACAAGATACTGCACGGGACATAGCAGAGTTGGTGAAGTTGAGTGGTGATGAGTTTGCTATTTGGATGAATAAAGCAAGTAAAAAGTGTGTTAGATAAAAATTCATTTCAATTCGCTAATCGGGCTAATATGAATCAGGTGAATCGAGTTCTGCTTTTGGAAACTGGGTTAAGAAGGGGTGCACCGTTCCTGGAGGTACTGCAATACCAGGTCAATGCGTGGAGTGGACAGAGCAAGCTCTTTTTCCATCTCCCTGTTCTAAAAATCCATTTAATATATGGTCCCCAGATAGGGGACGTATCAGATATTAAACTGATAAGAACAGATACTACACTTGATCTTAGCCAAAAGGCCGAGAAGCGATAACCAGAATTGGTTTGGGCCTCGAGTGGCACCCTGGCCTATGCCGGACACATCTTAGGGAGAGAGAGCGAGAGGGAGACAAACCCACGCCTACACAAGACATTTTGTCACCCAAGCCAACCCTTGAAAAGGCTGCTTTGCAGAGCAAAAACAAGAAGAATGGTGCGTTTTGCAGCCGCCGCCCACTGCAATGAATCTGAATAACTCCTCCTTTAGGGCGCAAGCAACTCCCCTCCCCCTTGCAGTCTTTCCAATTCACGATACAAAAAGACGGACAGGACAGGTTGCCTGACTTTCCGTCACTGCCACCCTTTGCCATCCTTACCCGTAGAAAGCCCTTTCATCATCCCCAAACCCTAATCTTTTCCCTTTCCTTCCCAGCCCCCAAACCCTGCCCTCTGTACCTTTCTCACCACCCGCTTCCCTTCTCCTGTCATCCCCCTACCACCCGGGAAAAAAAGAGATTGCCCCCTCCTTCCACTAGCCCACCCTCCCACCCAAAGAACAACTTCTTCTGCGCAGCTTGTTTTCTAGGCAGCAGCGCTATTGTGATGTCATCGGGGGGCATTGTGACAAGCCGCCAGTGTTCCGTCTCTTCATGTTGTGCACTGTTCAAACCGAAAATACATCAACAGGCAGGCTACAGAAAAGCTTACTAACAAAGGTTAGAGAGGGGCTTTCTCAGAGGGCTTTTTACAGTTTGTCTATTCCCAATTAGCCGGTTTAGTATACTTAATGAAAGTACTAATTCTTTCATAGGCCGCCCATTCTTAGTATTTGACGTTCAGGTAACAACAGGTAACTTTATTTGGAGTGGAAGCAGAGAGATAACACCAGATGCCAATTGTAGATCCTCTCACACCTGTGGTCACTGCAGCATCTGACTCCACTTTGTCCAAAAGGGATCTATTCCATTCAATTACACATGATCTAGATTAGACTGACAACAAGATACTGCACGGGACATAGCAGAGTTGGTGAAGTTGAGTGGTGATGAGTTTGCTATTTGGATGAATAAAGCAAGTAAAAAGTGTGTTAGATAAAAATTCATTTCAATTCGCTAATCGGGCTAATATGAATCAGGTGAATCGAGTTCTGCTTTTGGAAACTGGGTTAAGAAGGGGTGCACCGTTCCTGGAGGTACTGCAATACCAGGTCAATGCGTGGAGTGGACAGAGCAAGCTCTTTTTCCATCTCCCTGTTCTAAAAATCCATTTAATATATGGTCCCCAGATAGGGGACGTATCAGATATTAAACTGATAAGAACAGATACTACACTTGATCTTAGCCAAAAGGCCGAGAAGCGATAACCAGAATTGGTTTGGGCCTCGAGTGGCACCCTGGCCTATGCCGGACACATCTTAGGGAGAGAGAGCGAGAGGGAGACAAACCCACGCCTACACAAGACATTTTGTCACCCAAGCCAACCCTTGAAAAGGCTGCTTTGCAGAGCAAAAACAAGAAGAATGGTGCGTTTTGCAGCCGCCGCCCACTGCAATGAATCTGAATAACTCCTCCTTTAGGGCGCAAGCAACTCCCCTCCCCCTTGCAGTCTTTCCAATTCACGATACAAAAAGACGGACAGGACAGGTTGCCTGACTTTCCGTCACTGCCACCCTTTGCCATCCTTACCCGTAGAAAGCCCTTTCATCATCCCCAAACCCTAATCTTTTCCCTTTCCTTCCCAGCCCCCAAACCCTGCCCTCTGTACCTTTCTCACCACCCGCTTCCCTTCTCCTGTCATCCCCCTACCACCCGGGAAAAAAAGAGATTGCCCCCTCCTTCCACTAGCCCACCCTCCCACCCAAAGAACAACTTCTTCTGCGCAGCTTGTTTTCTAGGCAGCAGCGCTATTGTGATGTCATCGGGGGGCATTGTGACAAGCCGCCAGTGTTCCGTCTCTTCATGTTGTGCACTGTTCAAACCGAAAATACATCAACAGGCAGGCTACAGAAAAGCTTACTAACAAAGGTTAGAGAGGGGCTTTCTCAGAGGGCTTTTTACAGTTTGTCTATTCCCAATTAGCCGGTTTAGTATACTTAATGAAAGTACTAATTCTTTCATAGGCCGCCCATTCTTAGTATTTGACGTTCAGGTAACAACAGGTAACTTTATTTGGAGTGGAAGCAGAGAGATAACACCAGATGCCAATTGTAGATCCTCTCACACCTGTGGTCACTGCAGCATCTGACTCCACTTTGTCCAAAAGGGATCTATTCCATTCAATTACACATGATCTAGATTAGACTGACAACAAGATACTGCACGGGACATAGCAGAGTTGGTGAAGTTGAGTGGTGATGAGTTTGCTATTTGGATGAATAAAGCAAGTAAAAAGTGTGTTAGATAAAAATTCATTTCAATTCGCTAATCGGGCTAATATGAATCAGGTGAATCGAGTTCTGCTTTTGGAAACTGGGTTAAGAAGGGGTGCACCGTTCCTGGAGGTACTGCAATACCAGGTCAATGCGTGGAGTGGACAGAGCAAGCTCTTTTTCCATCTCCCTGTTCTAAAAATCCATTTAATATATGGTCCCCAGATAGGGGACGTATCAGATATTAAACTGATAAGAACAGATACTACACTTGATCTTAGCCAAAAGGCCGAGAAGCGATAACCAGAATTGGTTTGGGCCTCGAGTGGCACCCTGGCCTATGCCGGACACATCTTAGGGAGAGAGAGCGAGAGGGAGACAAACCCACGCCTACACAAGACATTTTGTCACCCAAGCCAACCCTTGAAAAGGCTGCTTTGCAGAGCAAAAACAAGAAGAATGGTGCGTTTTGCAGCCGCCGCCCACTGCAATGAATCTGAATAACTCCTCCTTTAGGGCGCAAGCAACTCCCCTCCCCCTTGCAGTCTTTCCAATTCACGATACAAAAAGACGGACAGGACAGGTTGCCTGACTTTCCGTCACTGCCACCCTTTGCCATCCTTACCCGTAGAAAGCCCTTTCATCATCCCCAAACCCTAATCTTTTCCCTTTCCTTCCCAGCCCCCAAACCCTGCCCTCTGTACCTTTCTCACCACCCGCTTCCCTTCTCCTGTCATCCCCCTACCACCCGGGAAAAAAAGAGATTGCCCCCTCCTTCCACTAGCCCACCCTCCCACCCAAAGAACAACTTCTTCTGCGCAGCTTGTTTTCTAGGCAGCAGCGCTATTGTGATGTCATCGGGGGGCATTGTGACAAGCCGCCAGTGTTCCGTCTCTTCATGTTGTGCACTGTTCAAACCGAAAATACATCAACAGGCAGGCTACAGAAAAGCTTACTAACAAAGGTTAGAGAGGGGCTTTCTCAGAGGGCTTTTTACAGTTTGTCTATTCCCAATTAGCCGGTTTAGTATACTTAATGAAAGTACTAATTCTTTCATAGGCCGCCCATTCTTAGTATTTGACGTTCAGGTAACAACAGGTAACTTTATTTGGAGTGGAAGCAGAGAGATAACACCAGATGCCAATTGTAGATCCTCTCACACCTGTGGTCACTGCAGCATCTGACTCCACTTTGTCCAAAAGGGATCTATTCCATTCAATTACACATGATCTAGATTAGACTGACAACAAGATACTGCACGGGACATAGCAGAGTTGGTGAAGTTGAGTGGTGATGAGTTTGCTATTTGGATGAATAAAGCAAGTAAAAAGTGTGTTAGATAAAAATTCATTTCAATTCGCTAATCGGGCTAATATGAATCAGGTGAATCGAGTTCTGCTTTTGGAAACTGGGTTAAGAAGGGGTGCACCGTTCCTGGAGGTACTGCAATACCAGGTCAATGCGTGGAGTGGACAGAGCAAGCTCTTTTTCCATCTCCCTGTTCTAAAAATCCATTTAATATATGGTCCCCAGATAGGGGACGTATCAGATATTAAACTGATAAGAACAGATACTACACTTGATCTTAGCCAAAAGGCCGAGAAGCGATAACCAGAATTGGTTTGGGCCTCGAGTGGCACCCTGGCCTATGCCGGACACATCTTAGGGAGAGAGAGCGAGAGGGAGACAAACCCACGCCTACACAAGACATTTTGTCACCCAAGCCAACCCTTGAAAAGGCTGCTTTGCAGAGCAAAAACAAGAAGAATGGTGCGTTTTGCAGCCGCCGCCCACTGCAATGAATCTGAATAACTCCTCCTTTAGGGCGCAAGCAACTCCCCTCCCCCTTGCAGTCTTTCCAATTCACGATACAAAAAGACGGACAGGACAGGTTGCCTGACTTTCCGTCACTGCCACCCTTTGCCATCCTTACCCGTAGAAAGCCCTTTCATCATCCCCAAACCCTAATCTTTTCCCTTTCCTTCCCAGCCCCCAAACCCTGCCCTCTGTACCTTTCTCACCACCCGCTTCCCTTCTCCTGTCATCCCCCTACCACCCGGGAAAAAAAGAGATTGCCCCCTCCTTCCACTAGCCCACCCTCCCACCCAAAGAACAACTTCTTCTGCGCAGCTTGTTTTCTAGGCAGCAGCGCTATTGTGATGTCATCGGGGGGCATTGTGACAAGCCGCCAGTGTTCCGTCTCTTCATGTTGTGCACTGTTCAAACCGAAAATACATCAACAGGCAGGCTACAGAAAAGCTTACTAACAAAGGTTAGAGAGGGGCTTTCTCAGAGGGCTTTTTACAGTTTGTCTATTCCCAATTAGCCGGTTTAGTATACTTAATGAAAGTACTAATTCTTTCATAGGCCGCCCATTCTTAGTATTTGACGTTCAGGTAACAACAGGTAACTTTATTTGGAGTGGAAGCAGAGAGATAACACCAGATGCCAATTGTAGATCCTCTCACACCTGTGGTCACTGCAGCATCTGACTCCACTTTGTCCAAAAGGGATCTATTCCATTCAATTACACATGATCTAGATTAGACTGACAACAAGATACTGCACGGGACATAGCAGAGTTGGTGAAGTTGAGTGGTGATGAGTTTGCTATTTGGATGAATAAAGCAAGTAAAAAGTGTGTTAGATAAAAATTCATTTCAATTCGCTAATCGGGCTAATATGAATCAGGTGAATCGAGTTCTGCTTTTGGAAACTGGGTTAAGAAGGGGTGCACCGTTCCTGGAGGTACTGCAATACCAGGTCAATGCGTGGAGTGGACAGAGCAAGCTCTTTTTCCATCTCCCTGTTCTAAAAATCCATTTAATATATGGTCCCCAGATAGGGGACGTATCAGATATTAAACTGATAAGAACAGATGAGATTTCATCCGCAAATTTCAGAAAACGGTCATCGGCCACCACACAAAAGCGCAGTGCCGCAGGTGATCGCCTCCCGAGCCCAGGAACCACCAGCCATAAGGGGACGTAAGCACCAAAAGGCGCAACAATCCCCGAGGCCGGCGGTTGTGCAAGCCCGGGCCCCTCCCAGCCAAGACCAAGGCAAACCCAATGAAGGGACTACACTTGATCTTAGCCAAAAGGCCGAGAAGCGATAACCAGAATTGGTTTGGGCCTCGAGTGGCACCCTGGCCTATGCCGGACACATCTTAGGGAGAGAGAGCGAGAGGGAGACAAACCCACGCCTACACAAGACATTTTGTCACCCAAGCCAACCCTTGAAAAGGCTGCTTTGCAGAGCAAAAACAAGAAGAATGGTGCGTTTTGCAGCCGCCGCCCACTGCAATGAATCTGAATAACTCCTCCTTTAGGGCGCAAGCAACTCCCCTCCCCCTTGCAGTCTTTCCAATTCACGATACAAAAAGACGGACAGGACAGGTTGCCTGACTTTCCGTCACTGCCACCCTTTGCCATCCTTACCCGTAGAAAGCCCTTTCATCATCCCCAAACCCTAATCTTTTCCCTTTCCTTCCCAGCCCCCAAACCCTGCCCTCTGTACCTTTCTCACCACCCGCTTCCCTTCTCCTGTCATCCCCCTACCACCCGGGAAAAAAAGAGATTGCCCCCTCCTTCCACTAGCCCACCCTCCCACCCAAAGAACAACTTCTTCTGCGCAGCTTGTTTTCTAGGCAGCAGCGCTATTGTGATGTCATCGGGGGGCATTGTGACAAGCCGCCAGTGTTCCGTCTCTTCATGTTGTGCACTGTTCAAACCGAAAATACATCAACAGGCAGGCTACAGAAAAGCTTACTAACAAAGGTTAGAGAGGGGCTTTCTCAGAGGGCTTTTTACAGTTTGTCTATTCCCAATTAGCCGGTTTAGTATACTTAATGAAAGTACTAATTCTTTCATAGGCCGCCCATTCTTAGTATTTGACGTTCAGGTAACAACAGGTAACTTTATTTGGAGTGGAAGCAGAGAGATAACACCAGATGCCAATTGTAGATCCTCTCACACCTGTGGTCACTGCAGCATCTGACTCCACTTTGTCCAAAAGGGATCTATTCCATTCAATTACACATGATCTAGATTAGACTGACAACAAGATACTGCACGGGACATAGCAGAGTTGGTGAAGTTGAGTGGTGATGAGTTTGCTATTTGGATGAATAAAGCAAGTAAAAAGTGTGTTAGATAAAAATTCATTTCAATTCGCTAATCGGGCTAATATGAATCAGGTGAATCGAGTTCTGCTTTTGGAAACTGGGTTAAGAAGGGGTGCACCGTTCCTGGAGGTACTGCAATACCAGGTCAATGCGTGGAGTGGACAGAGCAAGCTCTTTTTCCATCTCCCTGTTCTAAAAATCCATTTAATATATGGTCCCCAGATAGGGGACGTATCAGATATTAAACTGATAAGAACAGATTTTGATTTAATGAAGCTTTCCAAAGCACCGCAAAAAATGCATGACCGAAGTCACACCAAAAACAGTGCAAAGGCTAGGATTCGTGTGGACCCCTCCGTGAGGAGAGGGTCCCCAAAAATCAACCCCGTCCCTCCGAGCCAGAAGGCCACAGCAAGGGTCAGGGATCTTCGGTGCTCCCCCAAGCTGAAGCCTGGTTGAGCCTTGTCGTTGCTCCCAGCGTCCACCCAGGCATCTTACCCAAGTGGAGTAGAGAGCTACTAGTTGTTGGTTTCGCAGCCGAAACTGCCCGGACCGTCAACCGGTGTTGGTTTCTCAGCCCAAGGCTAACCGGACCTCCAACCGGGTGTTGGTTTCTCAGCCGAAGCTGACCCGGACCTCCAACCGGGTGTTGGTTTCTCAGCCGAAGCTGATTCGGACCTCCAACCGGGTGTTGGTTTCTCAGCCGAAGCTGACCCGGACCTCCAACCGGGTGTTGGTTTCTCAGCCCAAAGCTGAACGGACCTCCGACCATGATTATAAAAATTTCCCTTCCTAGCCAGAAGGCCGGGATAGAGCAATATGCTCAGAAAGTATGAAAGGGCAAGGTACGGTGTGCTACAGAGCCCAAGGCTTGCCGGGGTCCAAAGCCAGCAAGCTCAGACTCACTCCAGGGTCGTCAATCCTGGGGCACACTGCACCATAGCCCCCACACTTACTCAGTCTAATAGCCTCGATCCTGGTAGGGCCATGGTTTCCTCTAGATGGATATACTATCCTCCCAAAGTACTAACAAGCGCAACCTTCCAGTGTGCATTGCATCATTGTACTAAGGTGGCCGGAGCCTTAAACCACCTTTTCGAACAGATACTACACTTGATCTTAGCCAAAAGGCCGAGAAGCGATAACCAGAATTGGTTTGGGCCTCGAGTGGCACCCTGGCCTATGCCGGACACATCTTAGGGAGAGAGAGCGAGAGGGAGACAAACCCACGCCTACACAAGACATTTTGTCACCCAAGCCAACCCTTGAAAAGGCTGCTTTGCAGAGCAAAAACAAGAAGAATGGTGCGTTTTGCAGCCGCCGCCCACTGCAATGAATCTGAATAACTCCTCCTTTAGGGCGCAAGCAACTCCCCTCCCCCTTGCAGTCTTTCCAATTCACGATACAAAAAGACGGACAGGACAGGTTGCCTGACTTTCCGTCACTGCCACCCTTTGCCATCCTTACCCGTAGAAAGCCCTTTCATCATCCCCAAACCCTAATCTTTTCCCTTTCCTTCCCAGCCCCCAAACCCTGCCCTCTGTACCTTTCTCACCACCCGCTTCCCTTCTCCTGTCATCCCCCTACCACCCGGGAAAAAAAGAGATTGCCCCCTCCTTCCACTAGCCCACCCTCCCACCCAAAGAACAACTTCTTCTGCGCAGCTTGTTTTCTAGGCAGCAGCGCTATTGTGATGTCATCGGGGGGCATTGTGACAAGCCGCCAGTGTTCCGTCTCTTCATGTTGTGCACTGTTCAAACCGAAAATACATCAACAGGCAGGCTACAGAAAAGCTTACTAACAAAGGTTAGAGAGGGGCTTTCTCAGAGGGCTTTTTACAGTTTGTCTATTCCCAATTAGCCGGTTTAGTATACTTAATGAAAGTACTAATTCTTTCATAGGCCGCCCATTCTTAGTATTTGACGTTCAGGTAACAACAGGTAACTTTATTTGGAGTGGAAGCAGAGAGATAACACCAGATGCCAATTGTAGATCCTCTCACACCTGTGGTCACTGCAGCATCTGACTCCACTTTGTCCAAAAGGGATCTATTCCATTCAATTACACATGATCTAGATTAGACTGACAACAAGATACTGCACGGGACATAGCAGAGTTGGTGAAGTTGAGTGGTGATGAGTTTGCTATTTGGATGAATAAAGCAAGTAAAAAGTGTGTTAGATAAAAATTCATTTCAATTCGCTAATCGGGCTAATATGAATCAGGTGAATCGAGTTCTGCTTTTGGAAACTGGGTTAAGAAGGGGTGCACCGTTCCTGGAGGTACTGCAATACCAGGTCAATGCGTGGAGTGGACAGAGCAAGCTCTTTTTCCATCTCCCTGTTCTAAAAATCCATTTAATATATGGTCCCCAGATAGGGGACGTATCAGATATTAAACTGATAAGAACAGATACTACACTTGATCTTAGCCAAAAGGCCGAGAAGCGATAACCAGAATTGGTTTGGGCCTCGAGTGGCACCCTGGCCTATGCCGGACACATCTTAGGGAGAGAGAGCGAGAGGGAGACAAACCCACGCCTACACAAGACATTTTGTCACCCAAGCCAACCCTTGAAAAGGCTGCTTTGCAGAGCAAAAACAAGAAGAATGGTGCGTTTTGCAGCCGCCGCCCACTGCAATGAATCTGAATAACTCCTCCTTTAGGGCGCAAGCAACTCCCCTCCCCCTTGCAGTCTTTCCAATTCACGATACAAAAAGACGGACAGGACAGGTTGCCTGACTTTCCGTCACTGCCACCCTTTGCCATCCTTACCCGTAGAAAGCCCTTTCATCATCCCCAAACCCTAATCTTTTCCCTTTCCTTCCCAGCCCCCAAACCCTGCCCTCTGTACCTTTCTCACCACCCGCTTCCCTTCTCCTGTCATCCCCCTACCACCCGGGAAAAAAAGAGATTGCCCCCTCCTTCCACTAGCCCACCCTCCCACCCAAAGAACAACTTCTTCTGCGCAGCTTGTTTTCTAGGCAGCAGCGCTATTGTGATGTCATCGGGGGGCATTGTGACAAGCCGCCAGTGTTCCGTCTCTTCATGTTGTGCACTGTTCAAACCGAAAATACATCAACAGGCAGGCTACAGAAAAGCTTACTAACAAAGGTTAGAGAGGGGCTTTCTCAGAGGGCTTTTTACAGTTTGTCTATTCCCAATTAGCCGGTTTAGTATACTTAATGAAAGTACTAATTCTTTCATAGGCCGCCCATTCTTAGTATTTGACGTTCAGGTAACAACAGGTAACTTTATTTGGAGTGGAAGCAGAGAGATAACACCAGATGCCAATTGTAGATCCTCTCACACCTGTGGTCACTGCAGCATCTGACTCCACTTTGTCCAAAAGGGATCTATTCCATTCAATTACACATGATCTAGATTAGACTGACAACAAGATACTGCACGGGACATAGCAGAGTTGGTGAAGTTGAGTGGTGATGAGTTTGCTATTTGGATGAATAAAGCAAGTAAAAAGTGTGTTAGATAAAAATTCATTTCAATTCGCTAATCGGGCTAATATGAATCAGGTGAATCGAGTTCTGCTTTTGGAAACTGGGTTAAGAAGGGGTGCACCGTTCCTGGAGGTACTGCAATACCAGGTCAATGCGTGGAGTGGACAGAGCAAGCTCTTTTTCCATCTCCCTGTTCTAAAAATCCATTTAATATATGGTCCCCAGATAGGGGACGTATCAGATATTAAACTGATAAGAACAGATACTACACTTGATCTTAGCCAAAAGGCCGAGAAGCGATAACCAGAATTGGTTTGGGCCTCGAGTGGCACCCTGGCCTATGCCGGACACATCTTAGGGAGAGAGAGCGAGAGGGAGACAAACCCACGCCTACACAAGACATTTTGTCACCCAAGCCAACCCTTGAAAAGGCTGCTTTGCAGAGCAAAAACAAGAAGAATGGTGCGTTTTGCAGCCGCCGCCCACTGCAATGAATCTGAATAACTCCTCCTTTAGGGCGCAAGCAACTCCCCTCCCCCTTGCAGTCTTTCCAATTCACGATACAAAAAGACGGACAGGACAGGTTGCCTGACTTTCCGTCACTGCCACCCTTTGCCATCCTTACCCGTAGAAAGCCCTTTCATCATCCCCAAACCCTAATCTTTTCCCTTTCCTTCCCAGCCCCCAAACCCTGCCCTCTGTACCTTTCTCACCACCCGCTTCCCTTCTCCTGTCATCCCCCTACCACCCGGGAAAAAAAGAGATTGCCCCCTCCTTCCACTAGCCCACCCTCCCACCCAAAGAACAACTTCTTCTGCGCAGCTTGTTTTCTAGGCAGCAGCGCTATTGTGATGTCATCGGGGGGCATTGTGACAAGCCGCCAGTGTTCCGTCTCTTCATGTTGTGCACTGTTCAAACCGAAAATACATCAACAGGCAGGCTACAGAAAAGCTTACTAACAAAGGTTAGAGAGGGGCTTTCTCAGTCTATTCCCAATTAGCCGGTTTAGTATACTTAATGAAAGTACTAATTCTTTCATAGGCCGCCCATTCTTAGTATTTGACGTTCAGGTAACAACAGGTAACTTTATTTGGAGTGGAAGCAGAGAGATAACACCAGATGCCAATTGTAGATCCTCTCACACCTGTGGTCACTGCAGCATCTGACTCCACTTTGTCCAAAAGGGATCTATTCCATTCAATTACACATGATCTAGATTAGACTGACAACAAGATACTGCACGGGACATAGCAGAGTTGGTGAAGTTGAGTGGTGATGAGTTTGCTATTTGGATGAATAAAGCAAGTAAAAAGTGTGTTAGATAAAAATTCATTTCAATTCGCTAATCGGGCTAATATGAATCAGGTGAATCGAGTTCTGCTTTTGGAAACTGGGTTAAGAAGGGGTGCACCGTTCCTGGAGGTACTGCAATACCAGGTCAATGCGTGGAGTGGACAGAGCAAGCTCTTTTTCCATCTCCCTGTTCTAAAAATCCATTTAATATATGGTCCCCAGATAGGGGACGTATCAGATATTAAACTGATAAGAACAGATACTACACTTGATCTTAGCCAAAAGGCCGAGAAGCGATAACCAGAATTGGTTTGGGCCTCGAGTGGCACCCTGGCCTATGCCGGACACATCTTAGGGAGAGAGAGCGAGAGGGAGACAAACCCACGCCTACACAAGACATTTTGTCACCCAAGCCAACCCTTGAAAAGGCTGCTTTGCAGAGCAAAAACAAGAAGAATGGTGCGTTTTGCAGCCGCCGCCCACTGCAATGAATCTGAATAACTCCTCCTTTAGGGCGCAAGCAACTCCCCTCCCCCTTGCAGTCTTTCCAATTCACGATACAAAAAGACGGACAGGACAGGTTGCCTGACTTTCCGTCACTGCCACCCTTTGCCATCCTTACCCGTAGAAAGCCCTTTCATCATCCCCAAACCCTAATCTTTTCCCTTTCCTTCCCAGCCCCCAAACCCTGCCCTCTGTACCTTTCTCACCACCCGCTTCCCTTCTCCTGTCATCCCCCTACCACCCGGGAAAAAAAGAGATTGCCCCCTCCTTCCACTAGCCCACCCTCCCACCCAAAGAACAACTTCTTCTGCGCAGCTTGTTTTCTAGGCAGCAGCGCTATTGTGATGTCATCGGGGGGCATTGTGACAAGCCGCCAGTGTTCCGTCTCTTCATGTTGTGCACTGTTCAAACCGAAAATACATCAACAGGCAGGCTACAGAAAAGCTTACTAACAAAGGTTAGAGAGGGGCTTTCTCAGAGGGCTTTTTACAGTTTGTCTATTCCCAATTAGCCGGTTTAGTATACTTAATGAAAGTACTAATTCTTTCATAGGCCGCCCATTCTTAGTATTTGACGTTCAGGTAACAACAGGTAACTTTATTTGGAGTGGAAGCAGAGAGATAACACCAGATGCCAATTGTAGATCCTCTCACACCTGTGGTCACTGCAGCATCTGACTCCACTTTGTCCAAAAGGGATCTATTCCATTCAATTACACATGATCTAGATTAGACTGACAACAAGATACTGCACGGGACATAGCAGAGTTGGTGAAGTTGAGTGGTGATGAGTTTGCTATTTGGATGAATAAAGCAAGTAAAAAGTGTGTTAGATAAAAATTCATTTCAATTCGCTAATCGGGCTAATATGAATCAGGTGAATCGAGTTCTGCTTTTGGAAACTGGGTTAAGAAGGGGTGCACCGTTCCTGGAGGTACTGCAATACCAGGTCAATGCGTGGAGTGGACAGAGCAAGCTCTTTTTCCATCTCCCTGTTCTAAAAATCCATTTAATATATGGTCCCCAGATAGGGGACGTATCAGATATTAAACTGATAAGAACAGATACTACACTTGATCTTAGCCAAAAGGCCGAGAAGCGATAACCAGAATTGGTTTGGGCCTCGAGTGGCACCCTGGCCTATGCCGGACACATCTTAGGGAGAGAGAGCGAGAGGGAGACAAACCCACGCCTACACAAGACATTTTGTCACCCAAGCCAACCCTTGAAAAGGCTGCTTTGCAGAGCAAAAACAAGAAGAATGGTGCGTTTTGCAGCCGCCGCCCACTGCAATGAATCTGAATAACTCCTCCTTTAGGGCGCAAGCAACTCCCCTCCCCCTTGCAGTCTTTCCAATTCACGATACAAAAAGACGGACAGGACAGGTTGCCTGACTTTCCGTCACTGCCACCCTTTGCCATCCTTACCCGTAGAAAGCCCTTTCATCATCCCCAAACCCTAATCTTTTCCCTTTCCTTCCCAGCCCCCAAACCCTGCCCTCTGTACCTTTCTCACCACCCGCTTCCCTTCTCCTGTCATCCCCCTACCACCCGGGAAAAAAAGAGATTGCCCCCTCCTTCCACTAGCCCACCCTCCCACCCAAAGAACAACTTCTTCTGCGCAGCTTGTTTTCTAGGCAGCAGCGCTATTGTGATGTCATCGGGGGGCATTGTGACAAGCCGCCAGTGTTCCGTCTCTTCATGTTGTGCACTGTTCAAACCGAAAATACATCAACAGGCAGGCTACAGAAAAGCTTACTAACAAAGGTTAGAGAGGGGCTTTCTCAGAGGGCTTTTTACAGTTTGTCTATTCCCAATTAGCCGGTTTAGTATACTTAATGAAAGTACTAATTCTTTCATAGGCCGCCCATTCTTAGTATTTGACGTTCAGGTAACAACAGGTAACTTTATTTGGAGTGGAAGCAGAGAGATAACACCAGATGCCAATTGTAGATCCTCTCACACCTGTGGTCACTGCAGCATCTGACTCCACTTTGTCCAAAAGGGATCTATTCCATTCAATTACACATGATCTAGATTAGACTGACAACAAGATACTGCACGGGACATAGCAGAGTTGGTGAAGTTGAGTGGTGATGAGTTTGCTATTTGGATGAATAAAGCAAGTAAAAAGTGTGTTAGATAAAAATTCATTTCAATTCGCTAATCGGGCTAATATGAATCAGGTGAATCGAGTTCTGCTTTTGGAAACTGGGTTAAGAAGGGGTGCACCGTTCCTGGAGGTACTGCAATACCAGGTCAATGCGTGGAGTGGACAGAGCAAGCTCTTTTTCCATCTCCCTGTTCTAAAAATCCATTTAATATATGGTCCCCAGATAGGGGACGTATCAGATATTAAACTGATAAGAACAGATACTACACTTGATCTTAGCCAAAAGGCCGAGAAGCGATAACCAGAATTGGTTTGGGCCTCGAGTGGCACCTTGGCCTATGCCGGACACATCTTAGGGAGAGAGAGCGAGAGGGAGACAAACCCACGCCTACACAAGACATTTTGTCACCCAAGCCAACCCTTGAAAAGGCTGCTTTGCAGAGCAAAAACAAGAAGAATGGTGCGTTTTGCAGCCGCCGCCCACTGCAATGAATCTGAATAACTCCTCCTTTAGGGCGCAAGCAACTCCCCTCCCCCTTGCAGTCTTTCCAATTCACGATACAAAAAGACGGACAGGACAGGTTGCCTGACTTTCCGTCACTGCCACCCTTTGCCATCCTTACCCGTAGAAAGCCCTTTCATCATCCCCAAACCCTAATCTTTTCCCTTTCCTTCCCAGCCCCCAAACCCTGCCCTCTGTACCTTTCTCACCACCCGCTTCCCTTCTCCTGTCATCCCCCTACCACCCGGGAAAAAAAGAGATTGCCCCCTCCTTCCACTAGCCCACCCTCCCACCCAAAGAACAACTTCTTCTGCGCAGCTTGTTTTCTAGGCAGCAGCGCTATTGTGATGTCATCGGGGGGCATTGTGACAAGCCGCCAGTGTTCCGTCTCTTCATGTTGTGCACTGTTCAAACCGAAAATACATCAACAGGCAGGCTACAGAAAAGCTTACTAACAAAGGTTAGAGAGGGGCTTTCTCAGAGGGCTTTTTACAGTTTGTCTATTCCCAATTAGCCGGTTTAGTATACTTAATGAAAGTACTAATTCTTTCATAGGCCGCCCATTCTTAGTATTTGACGTTCAGGTAACAACAGGTAACTTTATTTGGAGTGGAAGCAGAGAGATAACACCAGATGCCAATTGTAGATCCTCTCACACCTGTGGTCACTGCAGCATCTGACTCCACTTTGTCCAAAAGGGATCTATTCCATTCAATTACACATGATCTAGATTAGACTGACAACAAGATACTGCACGGGACATAGCAGAGTTGGTGAAGTTGAGTGGTGATGAGTTTGCTATTTGGATGAATAAAGCAAGTAAAAAGTGTGTTAGATAAAAATTCATTTCAATTCGCTAATCGGGCTAATATGAATCAGGTGAATCGAGTTCTGCTTTTGGAAACTGGGTTAAGAAGGGGTGCACCGTTCCTGGAGGTACTGCAATACCAGGTCAATGCGTGGAGTGGACAGAGCAAGCTCTTTTTCCATCTCCCTGTTCTAAAAATCCATTTAATATATGGTCCCCAGATAGGGGACGTATCAGATATTAAACTGATAAGAACAGATACTACACTTGATCTTAGCCAAAAGGCCGAGAAGCGATAACCAGAATTGGTTTGGGCCTCGAGTGGCACCCTGGCCTATGCCGGACACATCTTAGGGAGAGAGAGCGAGAGGGAGACAAACCCACGCCTACACAAGACATTTTGTCACCCAAGCCAACCCTTGAAAAGGCTGCTTTGCAGAGCAAAAACAAGAAGAATGGTGCGTTTTGCAGCCGCCGCCCACTGCAATGAATCTGAATAACTCCTCCTTTAGGGCGCAAGCAACTCCCCTCCCCCTTGCAGTCTTTCCAATTCACGATACAAAAAGACGGACAGGACAGGTTGCCTGACTTTCCGTCACTGCCACCCTTTGCCATCCTTACCCGTAGAAAGCCCTTTCATCATCCCCAAACCCTAATCTTTTCCCTTTCCTTCCCAGCCCCCAAACCCTGCCCTCTGTACCTTTCTCACCACCCGCTTCCCTTCTCCTGTCATCCCCCTACCACCCGGGAAAAAAAGAGATTGCCCCCTCCTTCCACTAGCCCACCCTCCCACCCAAAGAACAACTTCTTCTGCGCAGCTTGTTTTCTAGGCAGCAGCGCTATTGTGATGTCATCGGGGGGCATTGTGACAAGCCGCCAGTGTTCCGTCTCTTCATGTTGTGCACTGTTCAAACCGAAAATACATCAACAGGCAGGCTACAGAAAAGCTTACTAACAAAGGTTAGAGAGGGGCTTTCTCAGAGGGCTTTTTACAGTTTGTCTATTCCCAATTAGCCGGTTTAGTATACTTAATGAAAGTACTAATTCTTTCATAGGCCGCCCATTCTTAGTATTTGACGTTCAGGTAACAACAGGTAACTTTATTTGGAGTGGAAGCAGAGAGATAACACCAGATGCCAATTGTAGATCCTCTCACACCTGTGGTCACTGCAGCATCTGACTCCACTTTGTCCAAAAGGGATCTATTCCATTCAATTACACATGATCTAGATTAGACTGACAACAAGATACTGCACGGGACATAGCAGAGTTGGTGAAGTTGAGTGGTGATGAGTTTGCTATTTGGATGAATAAAGCAAGTAAAAAGTGTGTTAGATAAAAATTCATTTCAATTCGCTAATCGGGCTAATATGAATCAGGTGAATCGAGTTCTGCTTTTGGAAACTGGGTTAAGAAGGGGTGCACCGTTCCTGGAGGTACTGCAATACCAGGTCAATGCGTGGAGTGGACAGAGCAAGCTCTTTTTCCATCTCCCTGTTCTAAAAATCCATTTAATATATGGTCCCCAGATAGGGGACGTATCAGATATTAAACTGATAAGAACAGATACTACACTTGATCTTAGCCAAAAGGCCGAGAAGCGATAACCAGAATTGGTTTGGGCCTCGAGTGGCACCCTGGCCTATGCCGGACACATCTTAGGGAGAGAGAGCGAGAGGGAGACAAACCCACGCCTACACAAGACATTTTGTCACCCAAGCCAACCCTTGAAAAGGCTGCTTTGCAGAGCAAAAACAAGAAGAATGGTGCGTTTTGCAGCCGCCGCCCACTGCAATGAATCTGAATAACTCCTCCTTTAGGGCGCAAGCAACTCCCCTCCCCCTTGCAGTCTTTCCAATTCACGATACAAAAAGACGGACAGGACAGGTTGCCTGACTTTCCGTCACTGCCACCCTTTGCCATCCTTACCCGTAGAAAGCCCTTTCATCATCCCCAAACCCTAATCTTTTCCCTTTCCTTCCCAGCCCCCAAACCCTGCCCTCTGTACCTTTCTCACCACCCGCTTCCCTTCTCCTGTCATCCCCCTACCACCCGGGAAAAAAAGAGATTGCCCCCTCCTTCCACTAGCCCACCCTCCCACCCAAAGAACAACTTCTTCTGCGCAGCTTGTTTTCTAGGCAGCAGCGCTATTGTGATGTCATCGGGGGGCATTGTGACAAGCCGCCAGTGTTCCGTCTCTTCATGTTGTGCACTGTTCAAACCGAAAATACATCAACAGGCAGGCTACAGAAAAGCTTACTAACAAAGGTTAGAGAGGGGCTTTCTCAGAGGGCTTTTTACAGTTTGTCTATTCCCAATTAGCCGGTTTAGTATACTTAATGAAAGTACTAATTCTTTCATAGGCCGCCCATTCTTAGTATTTGACGTTCAGGTAACAACAGGTAACTTTATTTGGAGTGGAAGCAGAGAGATAACACCAGATGCCAATTGTAGATCCTCTCACACCTGTGGTCACTGCAGCATCTGACTCCACTTTGTCCAAAAGGGATCTATTCCATTCAATTACACATGATCTAGATTAGACTGACAACAAGATACTGCACGGGACATAGCAGAGTTGGTGAAGTTGAGTGGTGATGAGTTTGCTATTTGGATGAATAAAGCAAGTAAAAAGTGTGTTAGATAAAAATTCATTTCAATTCGCTAATCGGGCTAATATGAATCAGGTGAATCGAGTTCTGCTTTTGGAAACTGGGTTAAGAAGGGGTGCACCGTTCCTGGAGGTACTGCAATACCAGGTCAATGCGTGGAGTGGACAGAGCAAGCTCTTTTTCCATCTCCCTGTTCTAAAAATCCATTTAATATATGGTCCCCAGATAGGGGACGTATCAGATATTAAACTGATAAGAACAGATACTACACTTGATCTTAGCCAAAAGGCCGAGAAGCGATAACCAGAATTGGTTTGGGCCTCGAGTGGCACCCTGGCCTATGCCGGACACATCTTAGGGAGAGAGAGCGAGAGGGAGACAAACCCACGCCTACACAAGACATTTTGTCACCCAAGCCAACCCTTGAAAAGGCTGCTTTGCAGAGCAAAAACAAGAAGAATGGTGCGTTTTGCAGCCGCCGCCCACTGCAATGAATCTGAATAACTCCTCCTTTAGGGCGCAAGCAACTCCCCTCCCCCTTGCAGTCTTTCCAATTCACGATACAAAAAGACGGACAGGACAGGTTGCCTGACTTTCCGTCACTGCCACCCTTTGCCATCCTTACCCGTAGAAAGCCCTTTCATCATCCCCAAACCCTAATCTTTTCCCTTTCCTTCCCAGCCCCCAAACCCTGCCCTCTGTACCTTTCTCACCACCCGCTTCCCTTCTCCTGTCATCCCCCTACCACCCGGGAAAAAAAGAGATTGCCCCCTCCTTCCACTAGCCCACCCTCCCACCCAAAGAACAACTTCTTCTGCGCAGCTTGTTTTCTAGGCAGCAGCGCTATTGTGATGTCATCGGGGGGCATTGTGACAAGCCGCCAGTGTTCCGTCTCTTCATGTTGTGCACTGTTCAAACCGAAAATACATCAACAGGCAGGCTACAGAAAAGCTTACTAACAAAGGTTAGAGAGGGGCTTTCTCAGAGGGCTTTTTACAGTTTGTCTATTCCCAATTAGCCGGTTTAGTATACTTAATGAAAGTACTAATTCTTTCATAGGCCGCCCATTCTTAGTATTTGACGTTCAGGTAACAACAGGTAACTTTATTTGGAGTGGAAGCAGAGAGATAACACCAGATGCCAATTGTAGATCCTCTCACACCTGTGGTCACTGCAGCATCTGACTCCACTTTGTCCAAAAGGGATCTATTCCATTCAATTACACATGATCTAGATTAGACTGACAACAAGATACTGCACGGGACATAGCAGAGTTGGTGAAGTTGAGTGGTGATGAGTTTGCTATTTGGATGAATAAAGCAAGTAAAAAGTGTGTTAGATAAAAATTCATTTCAATTCGCTAATCGGGCTAATATGAATCAGGTGAATCGAGTTCTGCTTTTGGAAACTGGGTTAAGAAGGGGTGCACCGTTCCTGGAGGTACTGCAATACCAGGTCAATGCGTGGAGTGGACAGAGCAAGCTCTTTTTCCATCTCCCTGTTCTAAAAATCCATTTAATATATGGTCCCCAGATAGGGGACGTATCAGATATTAAACTGATAAGAACAGATACTACACTTGATCTTAGCCAAAAGGCCGAGAAGCGATAACCAGAATTGGTTTGGGCCTCGAGTGGCACCCTGGCCTATGCCGGACACATCTTAGGGAGAGAGAGCGAGAGGGAGACAAACCCACGCCTACACAAGACATTTTGTCACCCAAGCCAACCCTTGAAAAGGCTGCTTTGCAGAGCAAAAACAAGAAGAATGGTGCGTTTTGCAGCCGCCGCCCACTGCAATGAATCTGAATAACTCCTCCTTTAGGGCGCAAGCAACTCCCCTCCCCCTTGCAGTCTTTCCAATTCACGATACAAAAAGACGGACAGGACAGGTTGCCTGACTTTCCGTCACTGCCACCCTTTGCCATCCTTACCCGTAGAAAGCCCTTTCATCATCCCCAAACCCTAATCTTTTCCCTTTCCTTCCCAGCCCCCAAACCCTGCCCTCTGTACCTTTCTCACCACCCGCTTCCCTTCTCCTGTCATCCCCCTACCACCCGGGAAAAAAAGAGATTGCCCCCTCCTTCCACTAGCCCACCCTCCCACCCAAAGAACAACTTCTTCTGCGCAGCTTGTTTTCTAGGCAGCAGCGCTATTGTGATGTCATCGGGGGGCATTGTGACAAGCCGCCAGTGTTCCGTCTCTTCATGTTGTGCACTGTTCAAACCGAAAATACATCAACAGGCAGGCTACAGAAAAGCTTACTAACAAAGGTTAGAGAGGGGCTTTCTCAGAGGGCTTTTTACAGTTTGTCTATTCCCAATTAGCCGGTTTAGTATACTTAATGAAAGTACTAATTCTTTCATAGGCCGCCCATTCTTAGTATTTGACGTTCAGGTAACAACAGGTAACTTTATTTGGAGTGGAAGCAGAGAGATAACACCAGATGCCAATTGTAGATCCTCTCACACCTGTGGTCACTGCAGCATCTGACTCCACTTTGTCCAAAAGGGATCTATTCCATTCAATTACACATGATCTAGATTAGACTGACAACAAGATACTGCACGGGACATAGCAGAGTTGGTGAAGTTGAGTGGTGATGAGTTTGCTATTTGGATGAATAAAGCAAGTAAAAAGTGTGTTAGATAAAAATTCATTTCAATTCGCTAATCGGGCTAATATGAATCAGGTGAATCGAGTTCTGCTTTTGGAAACTGGGTTAAGAAGGGGTGCACCGTTCCTGGAGGTACTGCAATACCAGGTCAATGCGTGGAGTGGACAGAGCAAGCTCTTTTTCCATCTCCCTGTTCTAAAAATCCATTTAATATATGGTCCCCAGATAGGGGACGTATCAGATATTAAACTGATAAGAACAGATACTACACTTGATCTTAGCCAAAAGGCCGAGAAGCGATAACCAGAATTGGTTTGGGCCTCGAGTGGCACCCTGGCCTATGCCGGACACATCTTAGGGAGAGAGAGCGAGAGGGAGACAAACCCACGCCTACACAAGACATTTTGTCACCCAAGCCAACCCTTGAAAAGGCTGCTTTGCAGAGCAAAAACAAGAAGAATGGTGCGTTTTGCAGCCGCCGCCCACTGCAATGAATCTGAATAACTCCTCCTTTAGGGCGCAAGCAACTCCCCTCCCCCTTGCAGTCTTTCCAATTCACGATACAAAAAGACGGACAGGACAGGTTGCCTGACTTTCCGTCACTGCCACCCTTTGCCATCCTTACCCGTAGAAAGCCCTTTCATCATCCCCAAACCCTAATCTTTTCCCTTTCCTTCCCAGCCCCCAAACCCTGCCCTCTGTACCTTTCTCACCACCCGCTTCCCTTCTCCTGTCATCCCCCTACCACCCGGGAAAAAAAGAGATTGCCCCCTCCTTCCACTAGCCCACCCTCCCACCCAAAGAACAACTTCTTCTGCGCAGCTTGTTTTCTAGGCAGCAGCGCTATTGTGATGTCATCGGGGGGCATTGTGACAAGCCGCCAGTGTTCCGTCTCTTCATGTTGTGCACTGTTCAAACCGAAAATACATCAACAGGCAGGCTACAGAAAAGCTTACTAACAAAGGTTAGAGAGGGGCTTTCTCAGAGGGCTTTTTACAGTTTGTCTATTCCCAATTAGCCGGTTTAGTATACTTAATGAAAGTACTAATTCTTTCATAGGCCGCCCATTCTTAGTATTTGACGTTCAGGTAACAACAGGTAACTTTATTTGGAGTGGAAGCAGAGAGATAACACCAGATGCCAATTGTAGATCCTCTCACACCTGTGGTCACTGCAGCATCTGACTCCACTTTGTCCAAAAGGGATCTATTCCATTCAATTACACATGATCTAGATTAGACTGACAACAAGATACTGCACGGGACATAGCAGAGTTGGTGAAGTTGAGTGGTGATGAGTTTGCTATTTGGATGAATAAAGCAAGTAAAAAGTGTGTTAGATAAAAATTCATTTCAATTCGCTAATCGGGCTAATATGAATCAGGTGAATCGAGTTCTGCTTTTGGAAACTGGGTTAAGAAGGGGTGCACCGTTCCTGGAGGTACTGCAATACCAGGTCAATGCGTGGAGTGGACAGAGCAAGCTCTTTTTCCATCTCCCTGTTCTAAAAATCCATTTAATATATGGTCCCCAGATAGGGGACGTATCAGATATTAAACTGATAAGAACAGATACTACACTTGATCTTAGCCAAAAGGCCGAGAAGCGATAACCAGAATTGGTTTGGGCCTCGAGTGGCACCCTGGCCTATGCCGGACACATCTTAGGGAGAGAGAGCGAGAGGGAGACAAACCCACGCCTACACAAGACATTTTGTCACCCAAGCCAACCCTTGAAAAGGCTGCTTTGCAGAGCAAAAACAAGAAGAATGGTGCGTTTTGCAGCCGCCGCCCACTGCAATGAATCTGAATAACTCCTCCTTTAGGGCGCAAGCAACTCCCCTCCCCCTTGCAGTCTTTCCAATTCACGATACAAAAAGACGGACAGGACAGGTTGCCTGACTTTCCGTCACTGCCACCCTTTGCCATCCTTACCCGTAGAAAGCCCTTTCATCATCCCCAAACCCTAATCTTTTCCCTTTCCTTCCCAGCCCCCAAACCCTGCCCTCTGTACCTTTCTCACCACCCGCTTCCCTTCTCCTGTCATCCCCCTACCACCCGGGAAAAAAAGAGATTGCCCCCTCCTTCCACTAGCCCACCCTCCCACCCAAAGAACAACTTCTTCTGCGCAGCTTGTTTTCTAGGCAGCAGCGCTATTGTGATGTCATCGGGGGGCATTGTGACAAGCCGCCAGTGTTCCGTCTCTTCATGTTGTGCACTGTTCAAACCGAAAATACATCAACAGGCAGGCTACAGAAAAGCTTACTAACAAAGGTTAGAGAGGGGCTTTCTCAGAGGGCTTTTTACAGTTTGTCTATTCCCAATTAGCCGGTTTAGTATACTTAATGAAAGTACTAATTCTTTCATAGGCCGCCCATTCTTAGTATTTGACGTTCAGGTAACAACAGGTAACTTTATTTGGAGTGGAAGCAGAGAGATAACACCAGATGCCAATTGTAGATCCTCTCACACCTGTGGTCACTGCAGCATCTGACTCCACTTTGTCCAAAAGGGATCTATTCCATTCAATTACACATGATCTAGATTAGACTGACAACAAGATACTGCACGGGACATAGCAGAGTTGGTGAAGTTGAGTGGTGATGAGTTTGCTATTTGGATGAATAAAGCAAGTAAAAAGTGTGTTAGATAAAAATTCATTTCAATTCGCTAATCGGGCTAATATGAATCAGGTGAATCGAGTTCTGCTTTTGGAAACTGGGTTAAGAAGGGGTGCACCGTTCCTGGAGGTACTGCAATACCAGGTCAATGCGTGGAGTGGACAGAGCAAGCTCTTTTTCCATCTCCCTGTTCTAAAAATCCATTTAATATATGGTCCCCAGATAGGGGACGTATCAGATATTAAACTGATAAGAACAGATACTACACTTGATCTTAGCCAAAAGGCCGAGAAGCGATAACCAGAATTGGTTTGGGCCTCGAGTGGCACCCTGGCCTATGCCGGACACATCTTAGGGAGAGAGAGCGAGAGGGAGACAAACCCACGCCTACACAAGACATTTTGTCACCCAAGCCAACCCTTGAAAAGGCTGCTTTGCAGAGCAAAAACAAGAAGAATGGTGCGTTTTGCAGCCGCCGCCCACTGCAATGAATCTGAATAACTCCTCCTTTAGGGCGCAAGCAACTCCCCTCCCCCTTGCAGTCTTGCAGTCTTTCCAATTCACGATACAAAAAGACGGACAGGACAGGTTGCCTGACTTTCCGTCACTGCCACCCTTTGCCATCCTTACCCGTAGAAAGCCCTTTCATCATCCCCAAACCCTAATCTTTTCCCTTTCCTTCCCAGCCCCCAAACCCTGCCCTCTGTACCTTTCTCACCACCCGCTTCCCTTCTCCTGTCATCCCCCTACCACCCGGGAAAAAAAGAGATTGCCCCCTCCTTCCACTAGCCCACCCTCCCACCCAAAGAACAACTTCTTCTGCGCAGCTTGTTTTCTAGGCAGCAGCGCTATTGTGATGTCATCGGGGGGCATTGTGACAAGCCGCCAGTGTTCCGTCTCTTCATGTTGTGCACTGTTCAAACCGAAAATACATCAACAGGCAGGCTACAGAAAAGCTTACTAACAAAGGTTAGAGAGGGGCTTTCTCAGAGGGCTTTTTACAGTTTGTCTATTCCCAATTAGCCGGTTTAGTATACTTAATGAAAGTACTAATTCTTTCATAGGCCGCCCATTCTTAGTATTTGACGTTCAGGTAACAACAGGTAACTTTATTTGGAGTGGAAGCAGAGAGATAACACCAGATGCCAATTGTAGATCCTCTCACACCTGTGGTCACTG
Organism: Anomaloglossus baeobatrachus; assembly: GCF_048569485.1. NCBI lineage: Eukaryota > Metazoa > Chordata > Amphibia > Anura > Aromobatidae > Anomaloglossus > Anomaloglossus baeobatrachus. The sequence continues at coordinate 208,673 of NW_027443465.1, read as the reverse complement.
CAGCATCTGACTCCACTTTGTCCAAAAGGGATCTATTCCATTCAATTACACATGATCTAGATTAGACTGACAACAAGATACTGCACGGGACATAGCAGAGTTGGTGAAGTTGAGTGGTGATGAGTTTGCTATTTGGATGAATAAAGCAAGTAAAAAGTGTGTTAGATAAAAATTCATTTCAATTCGCTAATCGGGCTAATATGAATCAGGTGAATCGAGTTCTGCTTTTGGAAACTGGGTTAAGAAGGGGTGCACCGTTCCTGGAGGTACTGCAATACCAGGTCAATGCGTGGAGTGGACAGAGCAAGCTCTTTTTCCATCTCCCTGTTCTAAAAATCCATTTAATATATGGTCCCCAGATAGGGGACGTATCAGATATTAAACTGATAAGAACAGATACTACACTTGATCTTAGCCAAAAGGCCGAGAAGCGATAACCAGAATTGGTTTGGGCCTCGAGTGGCACCCTGGCCTATGCCGGACACATCTTAGGGAGAGAGAGCGAGAGGGAGACAAACCCACGCCTACACAAGACATTTTGTCACCCAAGCCAACCCTTGAAAAGGCTGCTTTGCAGAGCAAAAACAAGAAGAATGGTGCGTTTTGCAGCCGCCGCCCACTGCAATGAATCTGAATAACTCCTCCTTTAGGGCGCAAGCAACTCCCCTCCCCCTTGCAGTCTTTCCAATTCACGATACAAAAAGACGGACAGGACAGGTTGCCTGACTTTCCGTCACTGCCACCCTTTGCCATCCTTACCCGTAGAAAGCCCTTTCATCATCCCCAAACCCTAATCTTTTCCCTTTCCTTCCCAGCCCCCAAACCCTGCCCTCTGTACCTTTCTCACCACCCGCTTCCCTTCTCCTGTCATCCCCCTACCACCCGGGAAAAAAAGAGATTGCCCCCTCCTTCCACTAGCCCACCCTCCCACCCAAAGAACAACTTCTTCTGCGCAGCTTGTTTTCTAGGCAGCAGCGCTATTGTGATGTCATCGGGGGGCATTGTGACAAGCCGCCAGTGTTCCGTCTCTTCATGTTGTGCACTGTTCAAACCGAAAATACATCAACAGGCAGGCTACAGAAAAGCTTACTAACAAAGGTTAGAGAGGGGCTTTCTCAGAGGGCTTTTTACAGTTTGTCTATTCCCAATTAGCCGGTTTAGTATACTTAATGAAAGTACTAATTCTTTCATAGGCCGCCCATTCTTAGTATTTGACGTTCAGGTAACAACAGGTAACTTTATTTGGAGTGGAAGCAGAGAGATAACACCAGATGCCAATTGTAGATCCTCTCACACCTGTGGTCACTGCAGCATCTGACTCCACTTTGTCCAAAAGGGATCTATTCCATTCAATTACACATGATCTAGATTAGACTGACAACAAGATACTGCACGGGACATAGCAGAGTTGGTGAAGTTGAGTGGTGATGAGTTTGCTATTTGGATGAATAAAGCAAGTAAAAAGTGTGTTAGATAAAAATTCATTTCAATTCGCTAATCGGGCTAATATGAATCAGGTGAATCGAGTTCTGCTTTTGGAAACTGGGTTAAGAAGGGGTGCACCGTTCCTGGAGGTACTGCAATACCAGGTCAATGCGTGGAGTGGACAGAGCAAGCTCTTTTTCCATCTCCCTGTTCTAAAAATCCATTTAATATATGGTCCCCAGATAGGGGACGTATCAGATATTAAACTGATAAGAACAGATACTACACTTGATCTTAGCCAAAAGGCCGAGAAGCGATAACCAGAATTGGTTTGGGCCTCGAGTGGCACCCTGGCCTATGCCGGACACATCTTAGGGAGAGAGAGCGAGAGGGAGACAAACCCACGCCTACACAAGACATTTTGTCACCCAAGCCAACCCTTGAAAAGGCTGCTTTGCAGAGCAAAAACAAGAAGAATGGTGCGTTTTGCAGCCGCCGCCCACTGCAATGAATCTGAATAACTCCTCCTTTAGGGCGCAAGCAACTCCCCTCCCCCTTGCAGTCTTTCCAATTCACGATACAAAAAGACGGACAGGACAGGTTGCCTGACTTTCCGTCACTGCCACCCTTTGCCATCCTTACCCGTAGAAAGCCCTTTCATCATCCCCAAACCCTAATCTTTTCCCTTTCCTTCCCAGCCCCCAAACCCTGCCCTCTGTACCTTTCTCACCACCCGCTTCCCTTCTCCTGTCATCCCCCTACCACCCGGGAAAAAAAGAGATTGCCCCCTCCTTCCACTAGCCCACCCTCCCACCCAAAGAACAACTTCTTCTGCGCAGCTTGTTTTCTAGGCAGCAGCGCTATTGTGATGTCATCGGGGGGCATTGTGACAAGCCGCCAGTGTTCCGTCTCTTCATGTTGTGCACTGTTCAAACCGAAAATACATCAACAGGCAGGCTACAGAAAAGCTTACTAACAAAGGTTAGAGAGGGGCTTTCTCAGAGGGCTTTTTACAGTTTGTCTATTCCCAATTAGCCGGTTTAGTATACTTAATGAAAGTACTAATTCTTTCATAGGCCGCCCATTCTTAGTATTTGACGTTCAGGTAACAACAGGTAACTTTATTTGGAGTGGAAGCAGAGAGATAACACCAGATGCCAATTGTAGATCCTCTCACACCTGTGGTCACTGCAGCATCTGACTCCACTTTGTCCAAAAGGGATCTATTCCATTCAATTACACATGATCTAGATTAGACTGACAACAAGATACTGCACGGGACATAGCAGAGTTGGTGAAGTTGAGTGGTGATGAGTTTGCTATTTGGATGAATAAAGCAAGTAAAAAGTGTGTTAGATAAAAATTCATTTCAATTCGCTAATCGGGCTAATATGAATCAGGTGAATCGAGTTCTGCTTTTGGAAACTGGGTTAAGAAGGGGTGCACCGTTCCTGGAGGTACTGCAATACCAGGTCAATGCGTGGAGTGGACAGAGCAAGCTCTTTTTCCATCTCCCTGTTCTAAAAATCCATTTAATATATGGTCCCCAGATAGGGGACGTATCAGATATTAAACTGATAAGAACAGATACTACACTTGATCTTAGCCAAAAGGCCGAGAAGCGATAACCAGAATTGGTTTGGGCCTCGAGTGGCACCCTGGCCTATGCCGGACACATCTTAGGGAGAGAGAGCGAGAGGGAGACAAACCCACGCCTACACAAGACATTTTGTCACCCAAGCCAACCCTTGAAAAGGCTGCTTTGCAGAGCAAAAACAAGAAGAATGGTGCGTTTTGCAGCCGCCGCCCACTGCAATGAATCTGAATAACTCCTCCTTTAGGGCGCAAGCAACTCCCCTCCCCCTTGCAGTCTTTCCAATTCACGATACAAAAAGACGGACAGGACAGGTTGCCTGACTTTCCGTCACTGCCACCCTTTGCCATCCTTACCCGTAGAAAGCCCTTTCATCATCCCCAAACCCTAATCTTTTCCCTTTCCTTCCCAGCCCCCAAACCCTGCCCTCTGTACCTTTCTCACCACCCGCTTCCCTTCTCCTGTCATCCCCCTACCACCCGGGAAAAAAAGAGATTGCCCCCTCCTTCCACTAGCCCACCCTCCCACCCAAAGAACAACTTCTTCTGCGCAGCTTGTTTTCTAGGCAGCAGCGCTATTGTGATGTCATCGGGGGGCATTGTGACAAGCCGCCAGTGTTCCGTCTCTTCATGTTGTGCACTGTTCAAACCGAAAATACATCAACAGGCAGGCTACAGAAAAGCTTACTAACAAAGGTTAGAGAGGGGCTTTCTCAGAGGGCTTTTTACAGTTTGTCTATTCCCAATTAGCCGGTTTAGTATACTTAATGAAAGTACTAATTCTTTCATAGGCCGCCCATTCTTAGTATTTGACGTTCAGGTAACAACAGGTAACTTTATTTGGAGTGGAAGCAGAGAGATAACACCAGATGCCAATTGTAGATCCTCTCACACCTGTGGTCACTGCAGCATCTGACTCCACTTTGTCCAAAAGGGATCTATTCCATTCAATTACACATGATCTAGATTAGACTGACAACAAGATACTGCACGGGACATAGCAGAGTTGGTGAAGTTGAGTGGTGATGAGTTTGCTATTTGGATGAATAAAGCAAGTAAAAAGTGTGTTAGATAAAAATTCATTTCAATTCGCTAATCGGGCTAATATGAATCAGGTGAATCGAGTTCTGCTTTTGGAAACTGGGTTAAGAAGGGGTGCACCGTTCCTGGAGGTACTGCAATACCAGGTCAATGCGTGGAGTGGACAGAGCAAGCTCTTTTTCCATCTCCCTGTTCTAAAAATCCATTTAATATATGGTCCCCAGATAGGGGACGTATCAGATATTAAACTGATAAGAACAGATACTACACTTGATCTTAGCCAAAAGGCCGAGAAGCGATAACCAGAATTGGTTTGGGCCTCGAGTGGCACCCTGGCCTATGCCGGACACATCTTAGGGAGAGAGAGCGAGAGGGAGACAAACCCACGCCTACACAAGACATTTTGTCACCCAAGCCAACCCTTGAAAAGGCTGCTTTGCAGAGCAAAAACAAGAAGAATGGTGCGTTTTGCAGCCGCCGCCCACTGCAATGAATCTGAATAACTCCTCCTTTAGGGCGCAAGCAACTCCCCTCCCCCTTGCAGTCTTTCCAATTCACGATACAAAAAGACGGACAGGACAGGTTGCCTGACTTTCCGTCACTGCCACCCTTTGCCATCCTTACCCGTAGAAAGCCCTTTCATCATCCCCAAACCCTAATCTTTTCCCTTTCCTTCCCAGCCCCCAAACCCTGCCCTCTGTACCTTTCTCACCACCCGCTTCCCTTCTCCTGTCATCCCCCTACCTCCCGGGAAAAAAAGAGATTGCCCCCTCCTTCCACTAGCCCACCCTCCCACCCAAAGAACAACTTCTTCTGCGCAGCTTGTTTTCTAGGCAGCAGCGCTATTGTGATGTCATCGGGGGGCATTGTGACAAGCCGCCAGTGTTCCGTCTCTTCATGTTGTGCACTGTTCAAACCGAAAATACATCAACAGGCAGGCTACAGAAAAGCTTACTAACAAAGGTTAGAGAGGGGCTTTCTCAGAGGGCTTTTTACAGTTTGTCTATTCCCAATTAGCCGGTTTAGTATACTTAATGAAAGTACTAATTCTTTCATAGGCCGCCCATTCTTAGTATTTGACGTTCAGGTAACAACAGGTAACTTTATTTGGAGTGGAAGCAGAGAGATAACACCAGATGCCAATTGTAGATCCTCTCACACCTGTGGTCACTGCAGCATCTGACTCCACTTTGTCCAAAAGGGATCTATTCCATTCAATTACACATGATCTAGATTAGACTGACAACAAGATACTGCACGGGACATAGCAGAGTTGGTGAAGTTGAGTGGTGATGAGTTTGCTATTTGGATGAATAAAGCAAGTAAAAAGTGTGTTAGATAAAAATTCATTTCAATTCGCTAATCGGGCTAATATGAATCAGGTGAATCGAGTTCTGCTTTTGGAAACTGGGTTAAGAAGGGGTGCACCGTTCCTGGAGGTACTGCAATACCAGGTCAATGCGTGGAGTGGACAGAGCAAGCTCTTTTTCCATCTCCCTGTTCTAAAAATCCATTTAATATATGGTCCCCAGATAGGGGACGTATCAGATATTAAACTGATAAGAACAGATACTACACTTGATCTTAGCCAAAAGGCCGAGAAGCGATAACCAGAATTGGTTTGGGCCTCGAGTGGCACCCTGGCCTATGCCGGACACATCTTAGGGAGAGAGAGCGAGAGGGAGACAAACCCACGCCTACACAAGACATTTTGTCACCCAAGCCAACCCTTGAAAAGGCTGCTTTGCAGAGCAAAAACAAGAAGAATGGTGCGTTTTGCAGCCGCCGCCCACTGCAATGAATCTGAATAACTCCTCCTTTAGGGCGCAAGCAACTCCCCTCCCCCTTGCAGTCTTTCCAATTCACGATACAAAAAGACGGACAGGACAGGTTGCCTGACTTTCCGTCACTGCCACCCTTTGCCATCCTTACCCGTAGAAAGCCCTTTCATCATCCCCAAACCCTAATCTTTTCCCTTTCCTTCCCAGCCCCCAAACCCTGCCCTCTGTACCTTTCTCACCACCCGCTTCCCTTCTCCTGTCATCCCCCTACCACCCGGGAAAAAAAGAGATTGCCCCCTCCTTCCACTAGCCCACCCTCCCACCCAAAGAACAACTTCTTCTGCGCAGCTTGTTTTCTAGGCAGCAGCGCTATTGTGATGTCATCGGGGGGCATTGTGACAAGCCGCCAGTGTTCCGTCTCTTCATGTTGTGCACTGTTCAAACCGAAAATACATCAACAGGCAGGCTACAGAAAAGCTTACTAACAAAGGTTAGAGAGGGGCTTTCTCAGAGGGCTTTTTACAGTTTGTCTATTCCCAATTAGCCGGTTTAGTATACTTAATGAAAGTACTAATTCTTTCATAGGCCGCCCATTCTTAGTATTTGACGTTCAGGTAACAACAGGTAACTTTATTTGGAGTGGAAGCAGAGAGATAACACCAGATGCCAATTGTAGATCCTCTCACACCTGTGGTCACTGCAGCATCTGACTCCACTTTGTCCAAAAGGGATCTATTCCATTCAATTACACATGATCTAGATTAGACTGACAACAAGATACTGCACGGGACATAGCAGAGTTGGTGAAGTTGAGTGGTGATGAGTTTGCTATTTGGATGAATAAAGCAAGTAAAAAGTGTGTTAGATAAAAATTCATTTCAATTCGCTAATCGGGCTAATATGAATCAGGTGAATCGAGTTCTGCTTTTGGAAACTGGGTTAAGAAGGGGTGCACCGTTCCTGGAGGTACTGCAATACCAGGTCAATGCGTGGAGTGGACAGAGCAAGCTCTTTTTCCATCTCCCTGTTCTAAAAATCCATTTAATATATGGTCCCCAGATAGGGGACGTATCAGATATTAAACTGATAAGAACAGATACTACACTTGATCTTAGCCAAAAGGCCGAGAAGCGATAACCAGAATTGGTTTGGGCCTCGAGTGGCACCCTGGCCTATGCCGGACACATCTTAGGGAGAGAGAGCGAGAGGGAGACAAACCCACGCCTACACAAGACATTTTGTCACCCAAGCCAACCCTTGAAAAGGCTGCTTTGCAGAGCAAAAACAAGAAGAATGGTGCGTTTTGCAGCCGCCGCCCACTGCAATGAATCTGAATAACTCCTCCTTTAGGGCGCAAGCAACTCCCCTCCCCCTTGCAGTCTTTCCAATTCACGATACAAAAAGACGGACAGGACAGGTTGCCTGACTTTCCGTCACTGCCACCCTTTGCCATCCTTACCCGTAGAAAGCCCTTTCATCATCCCCAAACCCTAATCTTTTCCCTTTCCTTCCCAGCCCCCAAACCCTGCCCTCTGTACCTTTCTCACCACCCGCTTCCCTTCTCCTGTCATCCCCCTACCACCCGGGAAAAAAAGAGATTGCCCCCTCCTTCCACTAGCCCACCCTCCCACCCAAAGAACAACTTCTTCTGCGCAGCTTGTTTTCTAGGCAGCAGCGCTATTGTGATGTCATCGGGGGGCATTGTGACAAGCCGCCAGTGTTCCGTCTCTTCATGTTGTGCACTGTTCAAACCGAAAATACATCAACAGGCAGGCTACAGAAAAGCTTACTAACAAAGGTTAGAGAGGGGCTTTCTCAGAGGGCTTTTTACAGTTTGTCTATTCCCAATTAGCCGGTTTAGTATACTTAATGAAAGTACTAATTCTTTCATAGGCCGCCCATTCTTAGTATTTGACGTTCAGGTAACAACAGGTAACTTTATTTGGAGTGGAAGCAGAGAGATAACACCAGATGCCAATTGTAGATCCTCTCACACCTGTGGTCACTGCAGCATCTGACTCCACTTTGTCCAAAAGGGATCTATTCCATTCAATTACACATGATCTAGATTAGACTGACAACAAGATACTGCACGGGACATAGCAGAGTTGGTGAAGTTGAGTGGTGATGAGTTTGCTATTTGGATGAATAAAGCAAGTAAAAAGTGTGTTAGATAAAAATTCATTTCAATTCGCTAATCGGGCTAATATGAATCAGGTGAATCGAGTTCTGCTTTTGGAAACTGGGTTAAGAAGGGGTGCACCGTTCCTGGAGGTACTGCAATACCAGGTCAATGCGTGGAGTGGACAGAGCAAGCTCTTTTTCCATCTCCCTGTTCTAAAAATCCATTTAATATATGGTCCCCAGATAGGGGACGTATCAGATATTAAACTGATAAGAACAGATACTACACTTGATCTTAGCCAAAAGGCCGAGAAGCGATAACCAGAATTGGTTTGGGCCTCGAGTGGCACCCTGGCCTATGCCGGACACATCTTAGGGAGAGAGAGCGAGAGGGAGACAAACCCACGCCTACACAAGACATTTTGTCACCCAAGCCAACCCTTGAAAAGGCTGCTTTGCAGAGCAAAAACAAGAAGAATGGTGCGTTTTGCAGCCGCCGCCCACTGCAATGAATCTGAATAACTCCTCCTTTAGGGCGCAAGCAACTCCCCTCCCCCTTGCAGTCTTTCCAATTCACGATACAAAAAGACGGACAGGACAGGTTGCCTGACTTTCCGTCACTGCCACCCTTTGCCATCCTTACCCGTAGAAAGCCCTTTCATCATCCCCAAACCCTAATCTTTTCCCTTTCCTTCCCAGCCCCCAAACCCTGCCCTCTGTACCTTTCTCACCACCCGCTTCCCTTCTCCTGTCATCCCCCTACCACCCGGGAAAAAAAGAGATTGCCCCCTCCTTCCACTAGCCCACCCTCCCACCCAAAGAACAACTTCTTCTGCGCAGCTTGTTTTCTAGGCAGCAGCGCTATTGTGATGTCATCGGGGGGCATTGTGACAAGCCGCCAGTGTTCCGTCTCTTCATGTTGTGCACTGTTCAAACCGAAAATACATCAACAGGCAGGCTACAGAAAAGCTTACTAACAAAGGTTAGAGAGGGGCTTTCTCAGAGGGCTTTTTACAGTTTGTCTATTCCCAATTAGCCGGTTTAGTATACTTAATGAAAGTACTAATTCTTTCATAGGCCGCCCATTCTTAGTATTTGACGTTCAGGTAACAACAGGTAACTTTATTTGGAGTGGAAGCAGAGAGATAACACCAGATGCCAATTGTAGATCCTCTCACACCTGTGGTCACTGCAGCATCTGACTCCACTTTGTCCAAAAGGGATCTATTCCATTCAATTACACATGATCTAGATTAGACTGACAACAAGATACTGCACGGGACATAGCAGAGTTGGTGAAGTTGAGTGGTGATGAGTTTGCTATTTGGATGAATAAAGCAAGTAAAAAGTGTGTTAGATAAAAATTCATTTCAATTCGCTAATCGGGCTAATATGAATCAGGTGAATCGAGTTCTGCTTTTGGAAACTGGGTTAAGAAGGGGTGCACCGTTCCTGGAGGTACTGCAATACCAGGTCAATGCGTGGAGTGGACAGAGCAAGCTCTTTTTCCATCTCCCTGTTCTAAAAATCCATTTAATATATGGTCCCCAGATAGGGGACGTATCAGATATTAAACTGATAAGAACAGATACTACACTTGATCTTAGCCAAAAGGCCGAGAAGCGATAACCAGAATTGGTTTGGGCCTCGAGTGGCACCCTGGCCTATGCCGGACACATCTTAGGGAGAGAGAGCGAGAGGGAGACAAACCCACGCCTACACAAGACATTTTGTCACCCAAGCCAACCCTTGAAAAGGCTGCTTTGCAGAGCAAAAACAAGAAGAATGGTGCGTTTTGCAGCCGCCGCCCACTGCAATGAATCTGAATAACTCCTCCTTTAGGGCGCAAGCAACTCCCCTCCCCCTTGCAGTCTTTCCAATTCACGATACAAAAAGACGGACAGGACAGGTTGCCTGACTTTCCGTCACTGCCACCCTTTGCCATCCTTACCCGTAGAAAGCCCTTTCATCATCCCCAAACCCTAATCTTTTCCCTTTCCTTCCCAGCCCCCAAACCCTGCCCTCTGTACCTTTCTCACCACCCGCTTCCCTTCTCCTGTCATCCCCCTACCACCCGGGAAAAAAAGAGATTGCCCCCTCCTTCCACTAGCCCACCCTCCCACCCAAAGAACAACTTCTTCTGCGCAGCTTGTTTTCTAGGCAGCAGCGCTATTGTGATGTCATCGGGGGGCATTGTGACAAGCCGCCAGTGTTCCGTCTCTTCATGTTGTGCACTGTTCAAACCGAAAATACATCAACAGGCAGGCTACAGAAAAGCTTACTAACAAAGGTTAGAGAGGGGCTTTCTCAGAGGGCTTTTTACAGTTTGTCTATTCCCAATTAGCCGGTTTAGTATACTTAATGAAAGTCCTAATTCTTTCATAGGCCGCCCATTCTTAGTATTTGACGTTCAGGTAACAACAGGTAACTTTATTTGGAGTGGAAGCAGAGAGATAACACCAGATGCCAATTGTAGATCCTCTCACACCTGTGGTCACTGCAGCATCTGACTCCACTTTGTCCAAAAGGGATCTATTCCATTCAATTACACATGATCTAGATTAGACTGACAACAAGATACTGCACGGGACATAGCAGAGTTGGTGAAGTTGAGTGGTGATGAGTTTGCTATTTGGATGAATAAAGCAAGTAAAAAGTGTGTTAGATAAAAATTCATTTCAATTCGCTAATCGGGCTAATATGAATCAGGTGAATCGAGTTCTGCTTTTGGAAACTGGGTTAAGAAGGGGTGCACCGTTCCTGGAGGTACTGCAATACCAGGTCAATGCGTGGAGTGGACAGAGCAAGCTCTTTTTCCATCTCCCTGTTCTAAAAATCCATTTAATATATGGTCCCCAGATAGGGGACGTATCAGATATTAAACTGATAAGAACAGATACTACACTTGATCTTAGCCAAAAGGCCGAGAAGCGATAACCAGAATTGGTTTGGGCCTCGAGTGGCACCCTGGCCTATGCCGGACACATCTTAGGGAGAGAGAGCGAGAGGGAGACAAACCCACGCCTACACAAGACATTTTGTCACCCAAGCCAACCCTTGAAAAGGCTGCTTTGCAGAGCAAAAACAAGAAGAATGGTGCGTTTTGCAGCCGCCGCCCACTGCAATGAATCTGAATAACTCCTCCTTTAGGGCGCAAGCAACTCCCCTCCCCCTTGCAGTCTTTCCAATTCACGATACAAAAAGACGGACAGGACAGGTTGCCTGACTTTCCGTCACTGCCACCCTTTGCCATCCTTACCCGTAGAAAGCCCTTTCATCATCCCCAAACCCTAATCTTTTCCCTTTCCTTCCCAGCCCCCAAACCCTTCCCTCTGTACCTTTCTCACCACCCGCTTCCCTTCTCCTGTCATCCCCCTACCACCCGGGAAAAAAAGAGATTGCCCCCTCCTTCCACTAGCCCACCCTCCCACCCAAAGAACAACTTCTTCTGCGCAGCTTGTTTTCTAGGCAGCAGCGCTATTGTGATGTCATCGGGGGGCATTGTGACAAGCCGCCAGTGTTCCGTCTCTTCATGTTGTGCACTGTTCAAACCGAAAATACATCAACAGGCAGGCTACAGAAAAGCTTACTAACAAAGGTTAGAGAGGGACTTTCTCAGAGGGCTTTTTACAGTTTGTCTATTCCCAATTAGCCGGTTTAGTATACTTAATGAAAGTACTAATTCTTTCATAGGCCGCCCATTCTTAGTATTTGACGTTCAGGTAACAACAGGTAACTTTATTTGGAGTGGAAGCAGAGAGATAACACCAGATGCCAATTGTAGATCCTCTCACACCTGTGGTCACTGCAGCATCTGACTCCACTTTGTCCAAAAGGGATCTATTCCATTCAATTACACATGATCTAGATTAGACTGACAACAAGATACTGCACGGGACATAGCAGAGTTGGTGAAGTTGAGTGGTGATGAGTTTGCTATTTGGATGAATAAAGCAAGTAAAAAGTGTGTTAGATAAAAATTCATTTCAATTCGCTAATCGGGCTAATATGAATCAGGTGAATCGAGTTCTGCTTTTGGAAACTGGGTTAAGAAGGGGTGCACCGTTCCTGGAGGTACTGCAATACCAGGTCAATGCGTGGAGTGGACAGAGCAAGCTCTTTTTCCATCTCCCTGTTCTAAAAATCCATTTAATATATGGTCCCCAGATAGGGGACGTATCAGATATTAAACTGATAAGAACAGATACTACACTTGATCTTAGCCAAAAGGCCGAGAAGCGATAACCAGAATTGGTTTGGGCCTCGAGTGGCACCCTGGCCTATGCCGGACACATCTTAGGGAGAGAGAGCGAGAGGGAGACAAACCCACGCCTACACAAGACATTTTGTCACCCAAGCCAACCCTTGAAAAGGCTGCTTTGCAGAGCAAAAACAAGAAGAATGGTGCGTTTTGCAGCCGCCGCCCACTGCAATGAATCTGAATAACTCCTCCTTTAGGGCGCAAGCAACTCCCCTCCCCCTTGCAGTCTTTCCAATTCACGATACAAAAAGACGGACAGGACAGGTTGCCTGACTTTCCGTCACTGCCACCCTTTGCCATCCTTACCCGTAGAAAGCCCTTTCATCATCCCCAAACCCTAATCTTTTCCCTTTCCTTCCCAGCCCCCAAACCCTGCCCTCTGTACCTTTCTCACCACCCGCTTCCCTTCTCCTGTCATCCCCCTACCACCCGGGAAAAAAAGAGATTGCCCCCTCCTTCCACTAGCCCACCCTCCCACCCAAAGAACAACTTCTTCTGCGCAGCTTGTTTTCTAGGCAGCAGCGCTATTGTGATGTCATCGGGGGGCATTGTGACAAGCCGCCAGTGTTCCGTCTCTTCATGTTGTGCACTGTTCAAACCGAAAATACATCAACAGGCAGGCTACAGAAAAGCTTACTAACAAAGGTTAGAGAGGGGCTTTCTCAGAGGGCTTTTTACAGTTTGTCTATTCCCAATTAGCCGGTTTAGTATACTTAATGAAAGTACTAATTCTTTCATAGGCCGCCCATTCTTAGTATTTGACGTTCAGGTAACAACAGGTAACTTTATTTGGAGTGGAAGCAGAGAGATAACACCAGATGCCAATTGTAGATCCTCTCACACCTGTGGTCACTGCAGCATCTGACTCCACTTTGTCCAAAAGGGATCTATTCCATTCAATTACACATGATCTAGATTAGACTGACAACAAGATACTGCACGGGACATAGCAGAGTTGGTGAAGTTGAGTGGTGATGAGTTTGCTATTTGGATGAATAAAGCAAGTAAAAAGTGTGTTAGATAAAAATTCATTTCAATTCGCTAATCGGGCTAATATGAATCAGGTGAATCGAGTTCTGCTTTTGGAAACTGGGTTAAGAAGGGGTGCACCGTTCCTGGAGGTACTGCAATACCAGGTCAATGCGTGGAGTGGACAGAGCAAGCTCTTTTTCCATCTCCCTGTTCTAAAAATCCATTTAATATATGGTCCCCAGATAGGGGACGTATCAGATATTAAACTGATAAGAACAGATACTACACTTGATCTTAGCCAAAAGGCCGAGAAGCGATAACCAGAATTGGTTTGGGCCTCGAGTGGCACCCTGGCCTATGCCGGACACATCTTAGGGAGAGAGAGCGAGAGGGAGACAAACCCACGCCTACACAAGACATTTTGTCACCCAAGCCAACCCTTGAAAAGGCTGCTTTGCAGAGCAAAAACAAGAAGAATGGTGCGTTTTGCAGCCGCCGCCCACTGCAATGAATCTGAATAACTCCTCCTTTAGGGCGCAAGCAACTCCCCTCCCCCTTGCAGTCTTTCCAATTCACGATACAAAAAGACGGACAGGACAGGTTGCCTGACTTTCCGTCACTGCCACCCTTTGCCATCCTTACCCGTAGAAAGCCCTTTCATCATCCCCAAACCCTAATCTTTTCCCTTTCCTTCCCAGCCCCCAAACCCTGCCCTCTGTACCTTTCTCACCACCCGCTTCCCTTCTCCTGTCATCCCCCTACCACCCGGGAAAAAAAGAGATTGCCCCCTCCTTCCACTAGCCCACCCTCCCACCCAAAGAACAACTTCTTCTGCGCAGCTTGTTTTCTAGGCAGCAGCGCTATTGTGATGTCATCGGGGGGCATTGTGACAAGCCGCCAGTGTTCCGTCTCTTCATGTTGTGCACTGTTCAAACCGAAAATACATCAACAGGCAGGCTACAGAAAAGCTTACTAACAAAGGTTAGAGAGGGGCTTTCTCAGAGGGCTTTTTACAGTTTGTCTATTCCCAATTAGCCGGTTTAGTATACTTAATGAAAGTACTAATTCTTTCATAGGCCGCCCATTCTTAGTATTTGACGTTCAGGTAACAACAGGTAACTTTATTTGGAGTGGAAGCAGAGAGATAACACCAGATGCCAATTGTAGATCCTCTCACACCTGTGGTCACTGCAGCATCTGACTCCACTTTGTCCAAAAGGGATCTATTCCATTCAATTACACATGATCTAGATTAGACTGACAACAAGATACTGCACGGGACATAGCAGAGTTGGTGAAGTTGAGTGGTGATGAGTTTGCTATTTGGATGAATAAAGCAAGTAAAAAGTGTGTTAGATAAAAATTCATTTCAATTCGCTAATCGGGCTAATATGAATCAGGTGAATCGAGTTCTGCTTTTGGAAACTGGGTTAAGAAGGGGTGCACCGTTCCTGGAGGTACTGCAATACCAGGTCAATGCGTGGAGTGGACAGAGCAAGCTCTTTTTCCATCTCCCTGTTCTAAAAATCCATTTAATATATGGTCCCCAGATAGGGGACGTATCAGATATTAAACTGATAAGAACAGATACTACACTTGATCTTAGCCAAAAGGCCGAGAAGCGATAACCAGAATTGGTTTGGGCCTCGAGTGGCACCCTGGCCTATGCCGGACACATCTTAGGGAGAGAGAGCGAGAGGGAGACAAACCCACGCCTACACAAGACATTTTGTCACCCAAGCCAACCCTTGAAAAGGCTGCTTTGCAGAGCAAAAACAAGAAGAATGGTGCGTTTTGCAGCCGCCGCCCACTGCAATGAATCTGAATAACTCCTCCTTTAGGGCGCAAGCAACTCCCCTCCCCCTTGCAGTCTTTCCAATTCACGATACAAAAAGACGGACAGGACAGGTTGCCTGACTTTCCGTCACTGCCACCCTTTGCCATCCTTACCCGTAGAAAGCCCTTTCATCATCCCCAAACCCTAATCTTTTCCCTTTCCTTCCCAGCCCCCAAACCCTGCCCTCTGTACCTTTCTCACCACCCGCTTCCCTTCTCCTGTCATCCCCCTACCACCCGGGAAAAAAAGAGATTGCCCCCTCCTTCCACTAGCCCACCCTCCCACCCAAAGAACAACTTCTTCTGCGCAGCTTGTTTTCTAGGCAGCAGCGCTATTGTGATGTCATCGGGGGGCATTGTGACAAGCCGCCAGTGTTCCGTCTCTTCATGTTGTGCACTGTTCAAACCGAAAATACATCAACAGGCAGGCTACAGAAAAGCTTACTAACAAAGGTTAGAGAGGGGCTTTCTCAGAGGGCTTTTTACAGTTTGTCTATTCCCAATTAGCCGGTTTAGTATACTTAATGAAAGTACTAATTCTTTCATAGGCCGCCCATTCTTAGTATTTGACGTTCAGGTAACAACAGGTAACTTTATTTGGAGTGGAAGCAGAGAGATAACACCAGATGCCAATTGTAGATCCTCTCACACCTGTGGTCACTGCAGCATCTGACTCCACTTTGTCCAAAAGGGATCTATTCCATTCAATTACACATGATCTAGATTAGACTGACAACAAGATACTGCACGGGACATAGCAGAGTTGGTGAAGTTGAGTGGTGATGAGTTTGCTATTTGGATGAATAAAGCAAGTAAAAAGTGTGTTAGATAAAAATTCATTTCAATTCGCTAATCGGGCTAATATGAATCAGGTGAATCGAGTTCTGCTTTTGGAAACTGGGTTAAGAAGGGGTGCACCGTTCCTGGAGGTACTGCAATACCAGGTCAATGCGTGGAGTGGACAGAGCAAGCTCTTTTTCCATCTCCCTGTTCTAAAAATCCATTTAATATATGGTCCCCAGATAGGGGACGTATCAGATATTAAACTGATAAGAACAGATTTGATTTAATGAAGCTTTCCAAAGCACCACAAAAAATGCATGACCGAAGTCACACCAAAAACAGTGCAAAGGCTAGGATTCGTGTGGACCCCACCGTGAGGAGAGGGTCCCCAAAAATCAACCCCGTCCCTCCGAGCCAGAAGGCCACAGCAAGGGTCAGGGATCTTCGGTGCTCCCCCAAGCCGAAGCCTGGTTGAGCCTTGTCGTTGCTCCCAGCGTCCACCCAGGCATCTTACCCAAGTGGAGTAGAGAGCTACTAGTTGTTGGTTTCGCAGCCGAAACTGCCCGGACCGTCAACCGGTGTTGGTTTTTCAGCCCAAGGCTAACCGGACCTCCAACCGGGTGTTGGTTTCTCAGCCGAAGCTGACCCAGACCTCCAACCGGGTGTTGGTTTCTCAGCCGAAGCTGACCCGGACCTCCAACCGGGTGTTAGTTTCTCAGCCCAAAGCTGACCAGACCTCCGACCGGGATTATAAAAATTTCCCTTCCTAGCCAGAAGGCCGGGATAGGGTAATATGCTCAAAAAGTATGAAAAGGCAAGGTACGGTGTGCTACAGAGCCCAAGGCTTGCCGGGGTCCCAAGCCAGCAAGCTCAGACTCACTCCAGGGTCGTCAGTCCTGGGGCACGTTGTACCATAGCCCCCCATCCTTACTCAGTCTAATAGCCTCGATCCTGGTAGGGCCATGTTTTCCACTAGATGAATATACTATCCACCCAGAGTACTAGCAAGCGCAACCTTCCAGTGTGCATTGTATCATTGTACTAAGGTGGCCTGGAGCTTAAACCACCTCTTCGAACAACACTACACTTGATCTTAGCCAAAAGGCCGAGAAGCGATAACCAGAATTGGTTTGGGCCTCGAGTGGCACCCTGGCCTATGCCGGACACATCTTAGGGAGAGAGAGCGAGAGGGAGACAAACCCACGCCTACACAAGACATTTTGTCACCCAAGCCAACCCTTGAAAAGGCTGCTTTGCAGAGCAAAAACAAGAAGAATGGTGCGTTTTGCAGCCGCCGCCCACTGCAATGAATCTGAATAACTCCTCCTTTAGGGCGCAAGCAACTCCCCTCCCCCTTGCAGTCTTTCCAATTCACGATACAAAAAGACGGACAGGACAGGTTGCCTGACTTTCCGTCACTGCCACCCTTTGCCATCCTTACCCGTAGAAAGCCCTTTCATCATCCCCAAACCCTAATCTTTTCCCTTTCCTTCCCAGCCCCCAAACCCTGCCCTCTGTACCTTTCTCACCACCCACTTCCCTTCTCCTGTCATCCCCCTACCACCCGGGAAAAAAAGAGATTGCCCCCTCCTTCCACTAGCCCACCCTCCCACCCAAAGAACAACTTCTTCTGCGCAGCTTGTTTTCTAGGCAGCAGCGCTATTGTGATGTCATCGGGGGGCATTGTGACAAGCCGCCAGTGTTCCGTCTCTTCATGTTGTGCACTGTTCAAACCGAAAATACATCAACAGGCAGGCTACAGAAAAGCTTACTAACAAAGGTTAGAGAGGGGCTTTCTCAGAGGGCTTTTTACAGTTTGTCTATTCCCAATTAGCCGGTTTAGTATACTTAATGAAAGTACTAATTCTTTCATAGGCCGCCCATTCTTAGTATTTGACGTTCAGGTAACAACAGGTAACTTTATTTGGAGTGGAAGCAGAGAGATAACACCAGATGCCAATTGTAGATCCTCTCACACCTGTGGTCACTGCAGCATCTGACTCCACTTTGTCCAAAAGGGATCTATTCCATTCAATTACACATGATCTAGATTAGACTGACAACAAGATACTGCACGGGACATAGCAGAGTTGGTGAAGTTGAGTGGTGATGAGTTTGCTATTTGGATGAATAAAGCAAGTAAAAAGTGTGTTAGATAAAAATTCATTTCAATTCGCTAATCGGGCTAATATGAATCAGGTGAATCGAGTTCTGCTTTTGGAAACTGGGTTAAGAAGGGGTGCACCGTTCCTGGAGGTACTGCAATACCAGGTCAATGCGTGGAGTGGACAGAGCAAGCTCTTTTTCCATCTCCCTGTTCTAAAAATCCATTTAATATATGGTCCCCAGATAGGGGACGTATCAGATATTAAACTGATAAGAACAGATACTACACTTGATCTTAGCCAAAAGGCCGAGAAGCGATAACCAGAATTGGTTTGGGCCTCGAGTGGCACCCTGGCCTATGCCGGACACATCTTAGGGAGAGAGAGCGAGAGGGAGACAAACCCACGCCTACACAAGACATTTTGTCACCCAAGCCAACCCTTGAAAAGGCTGCTTTGCAGAGCAAAAACAAGAAGAATGGTGCGTTTTGCAGCCGCCGCCCACTGCAATGAATCTGAATAACTCCTCCTTTAGGGCGCAAGCAACTCCCCTCCCCCTTGCAGTCTTTCCAATTCACGATACAAAAAGACGGACAGGACAGGTTGCCTGACTTTCCGTCACTGCCACCCTTTGCCATCCTTACCCGTAGAAAGCCCTTTCATCATCCCCAAACCCTAATCTTTTCCCTTTCCTTCCCAGCCCCCAAACCCTGCCCTCTGTACCTTTCTCACCACCCGCTTCCCTTCTCCTGTCATCCCCCTACCACCCGGGAAAAAAAGAGATTGCCCCCTCCTTCCACTAGCCCACCCTCCCACCCAAAGAACAACTTCTTCTGCGCAGCTTGTTTTCTAGGCAGCAGCGCTATTGTGATGTCATCGGGGGGCATTGTGACAAGCCGCCAGTGTTCCGTCTCTTCATGTTGTGCACTGTTCAAACCGAAAATACATCAACAGGCAGGCTACAGAAAAGCTTACTAACAATGGTTAGAGAGGGGCTTTCTCAGAGGGCTTTTTACAGTTTGTCTATTCCCAATTAGCCGGTTTAGTATACTTAATGAAAGTACTAATTCTTTCATAGGCCGCCCATTCTTAGTATTTGACGTTCAGGTAACAACAGGTAACTTTATTTGGAGTGGAAGCAGAGAGATAACACCAGATGCCAATTGTAGATCCTCTCACACCTGTGGTCACTGCAGCATCTGACTCCACTTTGTCCAAAAGGGATCTATTCCATTCAATTACACATGATCTAGATTAGACTGACAACAAGATACTGCACGGGACATAGCAGAGTTGGTGAAGTTGAGTGGTGATGAGTTTGCTATTTGGATGAATAAAGCAAGTAAAAAGTGTGTTAGATAAAAATTCATTTCAATTCGCTAATCGGGCTAATATGAATCAGGTGAATCGAGTTCTGCTTTTGGAAACTGGGTTAAGAAGGGGTGCACCGTTCCTGGAGGTACTGCAATACCAGGTCAATGCGTGGAGTGGACAGAGCAAGCTCTTTTTCCATCTCCCTGTTCTAAAAATCCATTTAATATATGGTCCCCAGATAGGGGACGTATCAGATATTAAACTGATAAGAACAGATACTACACTTGATCTTAGCCAAAAGGCCGAGAAGCGATAACCAGAATTGGTTTGGGCCTCGAGTGGCACCCTGGCCTATGCCGGACACATCTTAGGGAGAGAGAGCGAGAGGGAGACAAACCCACGCCTACACAAGACATTTTGTCACCCAAGCCA
Source organism: Anomaloglossus baeobatrachus (assembly GCF_048569485.1). Classification (NCBI taxonomy): domain Eukaryota; kingdom Metazoa; phylum Chordata; class Amphibia; order Anura; family Aromobatidae; genus Anomaloglossus; species Anomaloglossus baeobatrachus. The sequence continues at coordinate 189,006 of NW_027443465.1, read as the reverse complement.
ACCCTTGAAAAGGCTGCTTTGCAGAGCAAAAACAAGAAGAATGGTGCGTTTTGCAGCCGCCGCCCACTGCAATGAATCTGAATAACTCCTCCTTTAGGGCGCAAGCAACTCCCCTCCCCCTTGCAGTCTTTCCAATTCACGATACAAAAAGACGGACAGGACAGGTTGCCTGACTTTCCGTCACTGCCACCCTTTGCCATCCTTACCCGTAGAAAGCCCTTTCATCATCCCCAAACCCTAATCTTTTCCCTTTCCTTCCCAGCCCCCAAACCCTGCCCTCTGTACCTTTCTCACCACCCGCTTCCCTTCTCCTGTCATCCCCCTACCACCCGGGAAAAAAAGAGATTGCCCCCTCCTTCCACTAGCCCACCCTCCCACCCAAAGAACAACTTCTTCTGCGCAGCTTGTTTTCTAGGCAGCAGCGCTATTGTGATGTCATCGGGGGGCATTGTGACAAGCCGCCAGTGTTCCGTCTCTTCATGTTGTGCACTGTTCAAACCGAAAATACATCAACAGGCAGGCTACAGAAAAGCTTACTAACAAAGGTTAGAGAGGGGCTTTCTCAGAGGGCTTTTTACAGTTTGTCTATTCCCAATTAGCCGGTTTAGTATACTTAATGAAAGTACTAATTCTTTCATAGGCCGCCCATTCTTAGTATTTGACGTTCAGGTAACAACAGGTAACTTTATTTGGAGTGGAAGCAGAGAGATAACACCAGATGCCAATTGTAGATCCTCTCACACCTGTGGTCACTGCAGCATCTGACTCCACTTTGTCCAAAAGGGATCTATTCCATTCAATTACACATGATCTAGATTAGACTGACAACAAGATACTGCACGGGACATAGCAGAGTTGGTGAAGTTGAGTGGTGATGAGTTTGCTATTTGGATGAATAAAGCAAGTAAAAAGTGTGTTAGATAAAAATTCATTTCAATTCGCTAATCGGGCTAATATGAATCAGGTGAATCGAGTTCTGCTTTTGGAAACTGGGTTAAGAAGGGGTGCACCGTTCCTGGAGGTACTGCAATACCAGGTCAATGCGTGGAGTGGACAGAGCAAGCTCTTTTTCCATCTCCCTGTTCTAAAAATCCATTTAATATATGGTCCCCAGATAGGGGACGTATCAGATATTAAACTGATAAGAACAGATACTACACTTGATCTTAGCCAAAAGGCCGAGAAGCGATAACCAGAATTGGTTTGGGCCTCGAGTGGCACCCTGGCCTATGCCGGACACATCTTAGGGAGAGAGAGCGAGAGGGAGACAAACCCACGCCTACACAAGACATTTTGTCACCCAAGCCAACCCTTGAAAAGGCTGCTTTGCAGAGCAAAAACAAGAAGAATGGTGCGTTTTGCAGCCGCCGCCCACTGCAATGAATCTGAATAACTCCTCCTTTAGGGCGCAAGCAACTCCCCTCCCCCTTGCAGTCTTTCCAATTCACGATACAAAAAGACGGACAGGACAGGTTGCCTGACTTTCCGTCACTGCCACCCTTTGCCATCCTTACCCGTAGAAAGCCCTTTCATCATCCCCAAACCCTAATCTTTTCCCTTTCCTTCCCAGCCCCCAAACCCTGCCCTCTGTACCTTTCTCACCACCCGCTTCCCTTCTCCTGTCATCCCCCTACCACCCGGGAAAAAAAGAGATTGCCCCCTCCTTCCACTAGCCCACCCTCCCACCCAAAGAACAACTTCTTCTGCGCAGCTTGTTTTCTAGGCAGCAGCGCTATTGTGATGTCATCGGGGGGCATTGTGACAAGCCGCCAGTGTTCCGTCTCTTCATGTTGTGCACTGTTCAAACCGAAAATACATCAACAGGCAGGCTACAGAAAAGCTTACTAACAAAGGTTAGAGAGGGGCTTTCTCAGAGGGCTTTTTACAGTTTGTCTATTCCCAATTAGCCGGTTTAGTATACTTAATGAAAGTACTAATTCTTTCATAGGCCGCCCATTCTTAGTATTTGACGTTCAGGTAACAACAGGTAACTTTATTTGGAGTGGAAGCAGAGAGATAACACCAGATGCCAATTGTAGATCCTCTCACACCTGTGGTCACTGCAGCATCTGACTCCACTTTGTCCAAAAGGGATCTATTCCATTCAATTACACATGATCTAGATTAGACTGACAACAAGATACTGCACGGGACATAGCAGAGTTGGTGAAGTTGAGTGGTGATGAGTTTGCTATTTGGATGAATAAAGCAAGTAAAAAGTGTGTTAGATAAAAATTCATTTCAATTCGCTAATCGGGCTAATATGAATCAGGTGAATCGAGTTCTGCTTTTGGAAACTGGGTTAAGAAGGGGTGCACCGTTCCTGGAGATACTGCAATACCAGGTCAATGCGTGGAGTGGACAGAGCAAGCTCTTTTTCCATCTCCCTGTTCTAAAAATCCATTTAATATATGGTCCCCAGATAGGGGACGTATCAGATATTAAACTGATAAGAACAGATACTACACTTGATCTTAGCCAAAAGGCCGAGAAGCGATAACCAGAATTGGTTTGGGCCTCGAGTGGCACCCTGGCCTATGCCGGACACATCTTAGGGAGAGAGAGCGAGAGGGAGACAAACCCACGCCTACACAAGACATTTTGTCACCCAAGCCAACCCTTGAAAAGGCTGCTTTGCAGAGCAAAAACAAGAAGAATGGTGCGTTTTGCAGCCGCCGCCCACTGCAATGAATCTGAATAACTCCTCCTTTAGGGCGCAAGCAACTCCCCTCCCCCTTGCAGTCTTTCCAATTCACGATACAAAAAGACGGACAGGACAGGTTGCCTGACTTTCCGTCACTGCCACCCTTTGCCATCCTTACCCGTAGAAAGCCCTTTCATCATCCCCAAACCCTAATCTTTTCCCTTTCCTTCCCAGCCCCCAAACCCTGCCCTCTGTACCTTTCTCACCACCCGCTTCCCTTCTCCTGTCATCCCCCTACCACCCGGGAAAAAAAGAGATTGCCCCCTCCTTCCACTAGCCCACCCTCCCACCCAAAGAACAACTTCTTCTGCGCAGCTTGTTTTCTAGGCAGCAGCGCTATTGTGATGTCATCGGGGGGCATTGTGACAAGCCGCCAGTGTTCCGTCTCTTCATGTTGTGCACTGTTCAAACCGAAAATACATCAACAGGCAGGCTACAGAAAAGCTTACTAACAAAGGTTAGAGAGGGGCTTTCTCAGAGGGCTTTTTACAGTTTGTCTATTCCCAATTAGCCGGTTTAGTATACTTAATGAAAGTACTAATTCTTTCATAGGCCGCCCATTCTTAGTATTTGACGTTCAGGTAACAACAGGTAACTTTATTTGGAGTGGAAGCAGAGAGATAACACCAGATGCCAATTGTAGATCCTCTCACACCTGTGGTCACTGCAGCATCTGACTCCACTTTGTCCAAAAGGGATCTATTCCATTCAATTACACATGATCTAGATTAGACTGACAACAAGATACTGCACGGGACATAGCAGAGTTGGTGAAGTTGAGTGGTGATGAGTTTGCTATTTGGATGAATAAAGCAAGTAAAAAGTGTGTTAGATAAAAATTCATTTCAATTCGCTAATCGGGCTAATATGAATCAGGTGAATCGAGTTCTGCTTTTGGAAACTGGGTTAAGAAGGGGTGCACCGTTCCTGGAGGTACTGCAATACCAGGTCAATGCGTGGAGTGGACAGAGCAAGCTCTTTTTCCATCTCCCTGTTCTAAAAATCCATTTAATATATGGTCCCCAGATAGGGGACGTATCAGATATTAAACTGATAAGAACAGATACTACACTTGATCTTAGCCAAAAGGCCGAGAAGCGATAACCAGAATTGGTTTGGGCCTCGAGTGGCACCCTGGCCTATGCCGGACACATCTTAGGGAGAGAGAGCGAGAGGGAGACAAACCCACGCCTACACAAGACATTTTGTCACCCAAGCCAACCCTTGAAAAGGCTGCTTTGCAGAGCAAAAACAAGAAGAATGGTGCGTTTTGCAGCCGCCGCCCACTGCAATGAATCTGAATAACTCCTCCTTTAGGGCGCAAGCAACTCCCCTCCCCCTTGCAGTCTTTCCAATTCACGATACAAAAAGACGGACAGGACAGGTTGCCTGACTTTCCGTCACTGCCACCCTTTGCCATCCTTACCCGTAGAAAGCCCTTTCATCATCCCCAAACCCTAATCTTTTCCCTTTCCTTCCCAGCCCCCAAACCCTGCCCTCTGTACCTTTCTCACCACCCGCTTCCCTTCTCCTGTCATCCCCCTACCACCCGGGAAAAAAAGAGATTGCCCCCTCCTTCCACTAGCCCACCCTCCCACCCAAAGAACAACTTCTTCTGCGCAGCTTGTTTTCTAGGCAGCAGCGCTATTGTGATGTCATCGGGGGGCATTGTGACAAGCCGCCAGTGTTCCGTCTCTTCATGTTGTGCACTGTTCAAACCGAAAATACATCAACAGGCAGGCTACAGAAAAGCTTACTAACAAAGGTTAGAGAGGGGCTTTCTCAGAGGGCTTTTTACAGTTTGTCTATTCCCAATTAGCCGGTTTAGTATACTTAATGAAAGTACTAATTCTTTCATAGGCCGCCCATTCTTAGTATTTGACGTTCAGGTAACAACAGGTAACTTTATTTGGAGTGGAAGCAGAGAGATAACACCAGATGCCAATTGTAGATCCTCTCACACCTGTGGTCACTGCAGCATCTGACTCCACTTTGTCCAAAAGGGATCTATTCCATTCAATTACACATGATCTAGATTAGACTGACAACAAGATACTGCACGGGACATAGCAGAGTTGGTGAAGTTGAGTGGTGATGAGTTTGCTATTTGGATGAATAAAGCAAGTAAAAAGTGTGTTAGATAAAAATTCATTTCAATTCGCTAATCGGGCTAATATGAATCAGGTGAATCGAGTTCTGCTTTTGGAAACTGGGTTAAGAAGGGGTGCACCGTTCCTGGAGGTACTGCAATACCAGGTCAATGCGTGGAGTGGACAGAGCAAGCTCTTTTTCCATCTCCCTGTTCTAAAAATCCATTTAATATATGGTCCCCAGATAGGGGACGTATCAGATATTAAACTGATAAGAACAGATACTACACTTGATCTTAGCCAAAAGGCCGAGAAGCGATAACCAGAATTGGTTTGGGCCTCGAGTGGCACCCTGGCCTATGCCGGACACATCTTAGGGAGAGAGAGCGAGAGGGAGACAAACCCACGCCTACACAAGACATTTTGTCACCCAAGCCAACCCTTGAAAAGGCTGCTTTGCAGAGCAAAAACAAGAAGAATGGTGCGTTTTGCAGCCGCCGCCCACTGCAATGAATCTGAATAACTCCTCCTTTAGGGCGCAAGCAACTCCCCTCCCCCTTGCAGTCTTTCCAATTCACGATACAAAAAGACGGACAGGACAGGTTGCCTGACTTTCCGTCACTGCCACCCTTTGCCATCCTTACCCGTAGAAAGCCCTTTCATCATCCCCAAACCCTAATCTTTTCCCTTTCCTTCCCAGCCCCCAAACCCTGCCCTCTGTACCTTTCTCACCACCCGCTTCCCTTCTCCTGTCATCCCCCTACCACCCGGGAAAAAAAGAGATTGCCCCCTCCTTCCACTAGCCCACCCTCCCACCCAAAGAACAACTTCTTCTGCGCAGCTTGTTTTCTAGGCAGCAGCGCTATTGTGATGTCATCGGGGGGCATTGTGACAAGCCGCCAGTGTTCCGTCTCTTCATGTTGTGCACTGTTCAAACCGAAAATACATCAACAGGCAGGCTACAGAAAAGCTTACTAACAAAGGTTAGAGAGGGGCTTTCTCAGAGGGCTTTTTACAGTTTGTCTATTCCCAATTAGCCGGTTTAGTATACTTAATGAAAGTACTAATTCTTTCATAGGCCGCCCATTCTTAGTATTTGACGTTCAGGTAACAACAGGTAACTTTATTTGGAGTGGAAGCAGAGAGATAACACCAGATGCCAATTGTAGATCCTCTCACACCTGTGGTCACTGCAGCATCTGACTCCACTTTGTCCAAAAGGGATCTATTCCATTCAATTACACATGATCTAGATTAGACTGACAACAAGATACTGCACGGGACATAGCAGAGTTGGTGAAGTTGAGTGGTGATGAGTTTGCTATTTGGATGAATAAAGCAAGTAAAAAGTGTGTTAGATAAAAATTCATTTCAATTCGCTAATCGGGCTAATATGAATCAGGTGAATCGAGTTCTGCTTTTGGAAACTGGGTTAAGAAGGGGTGCACCGTTCCTGGAGGTACTGCAATACCAGGTCAATGCGTGGAGTGGACAGAGCAAGCTCTTTTTCCATCTCCCTGTTCTAAAAATCCATTTAATATATGGTCCCCAGATAGGGGACGTATCAGATATTAAACTGATAAGAACAGATACTACACTTGATCTTAGCCAAAAGGCCGAGAAGCGATAACCAGAATTGGTTTGGGCCTCGAGTGGCACCCTGGCCTATGCCGGACACATCTTAGGGAGAGAGAGCGAGAGGGAGACAAACCCACGCCTACACAAGACATTTTGTCACCCAAGCCAACCCTTGAAAAGGCTGCTTTGCAGAGCAAAAACAAGAAGAATGGTGCGTTTTGCAGCCGCCGCCCACTGCAATGAATCTGAATAACTCCTCCTTTAGGGCGCAAGCAACTCCCCTCCCCCTTGCAGTCTTTCCAATTCACGATACAAAAAGACGGACAGGACAGGTTGCCTGACTTTCCGTCACTGCCACCCTTTGCCATCCTTACCCGTAGAAAGCCCTTTCATCATCCCCAAACCCTAATCTTTTCCCTTTCCTTCCCAGCCCCCAAACCCTGCCCTCTGTACCTTTCTCACCACCCGCTTCCCTTCTCCTGTCATCCCCCTACCACCCGGGAAAAAAAGAGATTGCCCCCTCCTTCCACTAGCCCACCCTCCCACCCAAAGAACAACTTCTTCTGCGCAGCTTGTTTTCTAGGCAGCAGCGCTATTGTGATGTCATCGGGGGGCATTGTGACAAGCCGCCAGTGTTCCGTCTCTTCATGTTGTGCACTGTTCAAACCGAAAATACATCAACAGGCAGGCTACAGAAAAGCTTACTAACAAAGGTTAGAGAGGGGCTTTCTCAGAGGGCTTTTTACAGTTTGTCTATTCCCAATTAGCCGGTTTAGTATACTTAATGAAAGTACTAATTCTTTCATAGGCCGCCCATTCTTAGTATTTGACGTTCAGGTAACAACAGGTAACTTTATTTGGAGTGGAAGCAGAGAGATAACACCAGATGCCAATTGTAGATCCTCTCACACCTGTGGTCACTGCAGCATCTGACTCCACTTTGTCCAAAAGGGATCTATTCCATTCAATTACACATGATCTAGATTAGACTGACAACAAGATACTGCACGGGACATAGCAGAGTTGGTGAAGTTGAGTGGTGATGAGTTTGCTATTTGGATGAATAAAGCAAGTAAAAAGTGTGTTAGATAAAAATTCATTTCAATTCGCTAATCGGGCTAATATGAATCAGGTGAATCGAGTTCTGCTTTTGGAAACTGGGTTAAGAAGGGGTGCACCGTTCCTGGAGGTACTGCAATACCAGGTCAATGCGTGGAGTGGACAGAGCAAGCTCTTTTTCCATCTCCCTGTTCTAAAAATCCATTTAATATATGGTCCCCAGATAGGGGACGTATCAGATATTAAACTGATAAGAACAGATACTACACTTGATCTTAGCCAAAAGGCCGAGAAGCGATAACCAGAATTGGTTTGGGCCTCGAGTGGCACCCTGGCCTATGCCGGACACATCTTAGGGAGAGAGAGCGAGAGGGAGACAAACCCACGCCTACACAAGACATTTTGTCACCCAAGCCAACCCTTGAAAAGGCTGCTTTGCAGAGCAAAAACAAGAAGAATGGTGCGTTTTGCAGCCGCCGCCCACTGCAATGAATCTGAATAACTCCTCCTTTAGGGCGCAAGCAACTCCCCTCCCCCTTGCAGTCTTTCCAATTCACGATACAAAAAGACGGACAGGACAGGTTGCCTGACTTTCCGTCACTGCCACCCTTTGCCATCCTTACCCGTAGAAAGCCCTTTCATCATCCCCAAACCCTAATCTTTTCCCTTTCCTTCCAGCCCCCAAACCCTGCCCTCTGTACCTTTCTCACCACCCGCTTCCCTTCTCCTGTCATCCCCCTACCACCCGGGAAAAAAAGAGATTGCCCCCTCCTTCCACTAGCCCACCCTCCCACCCAAAGAACAACTTCTTCTGCGCAGCTTGTTTTCTAGGCAGCAGCGCTATTGTGATGTCATCGGGGGGCATTGTGACAAGCCGCCAGTGTTCCGTCTCTTCATGTTGTGCACTGTTCAAACCGAAAATACATCAACAGGCAGGCTACAGAAAAGCTTACTAACAAAGGTTAGAGAGGGGCTTTCTCAGAGGGCTTTTTACAGTTTGTCTATTCCCAATTAGCCGGTTTAGTATACTTAATGAAAGTACTAATTCTTTCATAGGCCGCCCATTCTTAGTATTTGACGTTCAGGTAACAACAGGTAACTTTATTTGGAGTGGAAGCAGAGAGATAACACCAGATGCCAATTGTAGATCCTCTCACACCTGTGGTCACTGCAGCATCTGACTCCACTTTGTCCAAAAGGGATCTATTCCATTCAATTACACATGATCTAGATTAGACTGACAACAAGATACTGCACGGGACATAGCAGAGTTGGTGAAGTTGAGTGGTGATGAGTTTGCTATTTGGATGAATAAAGCAAGTAAAAAGTGTGTTAGATAAAAATTCATTTCAATTCGCTAATCGGGCTAATATGAATCAGGTGAATCGAGTTCTGCTTTTGGAAACTGGGTTAAGAAGGGGTGCACCGTTCCTGGAGGTACTGCAATACCAGGTCAATGCGTGGAGTGGACAGAGCAAGCTCTTTTTCCATCTCCCTGTTCTAAAAATCCATTTAATATATGGTCCCCAGATAGGGGACGTATCAGATATTAAACTGATAAGAACAGATACTACACTTGATCTTAGCCAAAAGGCCGAGAAGCGATAACCAGAATTGGTTTGGGCCTCGAGTGGCACCCTGGCCTATGCCGGACACATCTTAGGGAGAGAGAGCGAGAGGGAGACAAACCCACGCCTACACAAGACATTTTGTCACCCAAGCCAACCCTTGAAAAGGCTGCTTTGCAGAGCAAAAACAAGAAGAATGGTGCGTTTTGCAGCCGCCGCCCACTGCAATGAATCTGAATAACTCCTCCTTTAGGGCGCAAGCAACTCCCTCCCCCTTGCAGTCTTTCCAATTCACGATACAAAAAGACGGACAGGACAGGTTGCCTGACTTTCCGTCACTGCCACCCTTTGCCATCCTTACCCGTAGAAAGCCCTTTCATCATCCCCAAACCCTAATCTTTTCCCTTTCCTTCCCAGGCCCCAAACCCTGCCCTCTGTACCTTTCTCACCACCCGCTTCCCTTCTCCTGTCATCCCCCTACCACCCGGGAAAAAAAGAGATTGCCCCCTCCTTCCACTAGCCCACCCTCCCACCCAAAGAACAACTTCTTCTGCGCAGCTTGTTTTCTAGGCAGCAGCGCTATTGTGATGTCATCGGGGGGCATTGTGACAAGCCGCCAGTGTTCCGTCTCTTCATGTTGTGCACTGTTCAAACCGAAAATACATCAACAGGCAGGCTACAGAAAAGCTTACTAACAAAGGTTAGAGAGGGGCTTTCTCAGAGGGCTTTTTACAGTTTGTCTATTCCCAATTAGCCGGTTTAGTATACTTAATGAAAGTACTAATTCTTTCATAGGCCGCCCATTCTTAGTATTTGACGTTCAGGTAACAACAGGTAACTTTATTTGGAGTGGAAGCAGAGAGATAACACCAGATGCCAATTGTAGATCCTCTCACACCTGTGGTCACTGCAGCATCTGACTCCACTTTGTCCAAAAGGGATCTATTCCATTCAATTACACATGATCTAGATTAGACTGACAACAAGATACTGCACGGGACATAGCAGAGTTGGTGAAGTTGAGTGGTGATGAGTTTGCTATTTGGATGAATAAAGCAAGTAAAAAGTGTGTTAGATAAAAATTCATTTCAATTCGCTAATCGGGCTAATATGAATCAGGTGAATCGAGTTCTGCTTTTGGAAACTGGGTTAAGAAGGGGTGCACCGTTCCTGGAGGTACTGCAATACCAGGTCAATGCGTGGAGTGGACAGAGCAAGCTCTTTTTCCATCTCCCTGTTCTAAAAATCCATTTAATATATGGTCCCCAGATAGGGGACGTATCAGATATTAAACTGATAAGAACAGATACTACACTTGATCTTAGCCAAAAGGCCGAGAAGCGATAACCAGAATTGGTTTGGGCCTCGAGTGGCACCCTGGCCTATGCCGGACACATCTTAGGGAGAGAGAGCGAGAGGGAGACAAACCCACGCCTACACAAGACATTTTGTCACCCAAGCCAACCCTTGAAAAGGCTGCTTTGCAGAGCAAAAACAAGAAGAATGGTGCGTTTTGCAGCCGCCGCCCACTGCAATGAATCTGAATAACTCCTCCTTTAGGGCGCAAGCAACTCCCCTCCCCCTTGCAGTCTTTCCAATTCACGATACAAAAAGACGGACAGGACAGGTTGCCTGACTTTCCGTCACTGCCACCCTTTGCCATCCTTACCCGTAGAAAGCCCTTTCATCATCCCCAAACCCTAATCTTTTCCCTTTCCTTCTTCCAGCCCCCAAACCCTGCCCTCTGTACCTTTCCTCACCACCCGCTTCCCTTCTCCTGTCATCCCCCTACCACCCGGGAAAAAAAGAGATTGCCCCCTCCTTCCACTAGCCCACCCTCCCACCCAAAGAACAACTTCTTCTGCGCAGCTTGTTTTCTAGGCAGCAGCGCTATTGTGATGTCATCGGGGGGCATTGTGACAAGCCGCCAGTGTTCCGTCTCTTCATGTTGTGCACTGTTCAAACCGAAAATACATCAACAGGCAGGCTACAGAAAAGCTTACTAACAAAGGTTAGAGAGGGGCTTTCTCAGAGGCTTTTTACAGTTTGTCTATTCCCAATTAGCCGGTTTAGTATACTTAATGAAAGTACTAATTCTTTCATAGGCCGCCCATTCTTAGTATTTGACGTTCAGGTAACAACAGGTAACTTTATTTGGAGTGGAAGCAGAGAGATAACACCAGATGCCAATTGTAGATCCTCTCACACCTGTGGTCACTGCAGCATCTGACTCCACTTTGTCCAAAAGGGATCTATTCCATTCAATTACACATGATCTAGATTAGACTGACAACAAGATACTGCACGGGACATAGCAGAGTTGGTGAAGTTGAGTGGTGATGAGTTTGCTATTTGGATGAATAAAGCAAGTAAAAAGTGTGTTAGATAAAAATTCATTTCAATTCGCTAATCGGGCTAATATGAATCAGGTGAATCGAGTTCTGCTTTTGGAAACTGGGTTAAGAAGGGGTGCACCGTTCCTGGAGGTACTGCAATACCAGGTCAATGCGTGGAGTGGACAGAGCAAGCTCTTTTTCCATCTCCCTGTTCTAAAAATCCATTTAATATATGGTCCCCAGATAGGGGACGTATCAGATATTAAACTGATAAGAACAGATACTACACTTGATCTTAGCCAAAAGGCCGAGAAGCGATAACCAGAATTGGTTTGGGCCTCGAGTGGCACCCTGGCCTATGCCGGACACATCTTAGGGAGAGAGAGCGAGAGGGAGACAAACCCACGCCTACACAAGACATTTTGTCACCCAAGCCAACCCTTGAAAAGGCTGCTTTGCAGAGCAAAAACAAGAAGAATGGTGCGTTTTGCAGCCGCCGCCCACTGCAATGAATCTGAATAACTCCTCCTTTAGGGCGCAAGCAACTCCCCTCCCCCTTGCAGTCTTTCCAATTCACGATACAAAAAGACGGACAGGACAGGTTGCCTGACTTTCCGTCACTGCCACCCTTTGCCATCCTTACCCGTAGAAAGCCCTTTCATCATCCCCAAACCCTAATCTTTTCCCTTTCCTTCCCAGCCCCCAAACCCTGCCCTCTGTACCTTTCTCACCACCCGCTTCCCTTCTCCTGTCATCCCCCTACCACCCGGGAAAAAAAGAGATTGCCCCCTCCTTCCACTAGCCCACCCTCCCACCCAAAGAACAACTTCTTCTGCGCAGCTTGTTTTCTAGGCAGCAGCGCTATTGTGATGTCATCGGGGGGCATTGTGACAAGCCGCCAGTGTTCCGTCTCTTCATGTTGTGCACTGTTCAAACCGAAAATACATCAACAGGCAGGCTACAGAAAAGCTTACTAACAAAGGTTAGAGAGGGCTTTCTCAGAGGGCTTTTTACAGTTTGTCTATTCCCAATTAGCCGGTTTAGTATACTTAATGAAAGTACTAATTCTTTCATAGGCCGCCCATTCTTAGTATTTGACGTTCAGGTAACAACAGGTAACTTTATTTGGAGTGGAAGCAGAGAGATAACACCAGATGCCAATTGTAGATCCTCTCACACCTGTGGTCACTGCAGCATCTGACTCCACTTTGTCCAAAAGGGATCTATTCCATTCAATTACACATGATCTAGATTAGACTGACAACAAGATACTGCACGGGACATAGCAGAGTTGGTGAAGTTGAGTGGTGATGAGTTTGCTATTTGGATGAATAAAGCAAGTAAAAAGTGTGTTAGATAAAAATTCATTTCAATTCGCTAATCGGGCTAATATGAATCAGGTGAATCGAGTTCTGCTTTTGGAAACTGGGTTAAGAAGGGGTGCACCGTTCCTGGAGGTACTGCAATACCAGGTCAATGCGTGGAGTGGACAGAGCAAGCTCTTTTTCCATCTCCCTGTTCTAAAAATCCATTTAATATATGGTCCCCAGATAGGGGACGTATCAGATATTAAACTGATAAGAACAGATACTACACTTGATCTTAGCCAAAAGGCCGAGAAGCGATAACCAGAATTGGTTTGGGCCTCGAGTGGCACCCTGGCCTATGCCGGACACATCTTAGGGAGAGAGAGCGAGAGGGAGACAAACCCACGCCTACACAAGACATTTTGTCACCCAAGCCAACCCTTGAAAAGGCTGCTTTGCAGAGCAAAAACAAGAAGAATGGTGCGTTTTGCAGCCGCCGCCCACTGCAATGAATCTGAATAACTCCTCCTTTAGGGCGCAAGCAACTCCCCTCCCCCTTGCAGTCTTTCCAATTCACGATACAAAAAGACGGACAGGACAGGTTGCCTGACTTTCCGTCACTGCCACCCTTTGCCATCCTTACCCGTAGAAAGCCCTTTCATCATCCCCAAACCCTAATCTTTTCCCTTTCCTTCCCAGCCCCCAAACCCTGCCCTCTGTACCTTTCTCACCACCCGCTTCCCTTCTCCTGTCATCCCCCTACCACCCGGGAAAAAAAGAGATTGCCCCCTCCTTCCACTAGCCCACCCTCCCACCCAAAGAACAACTTCTTCTGCGCAGCTTGTTTTCTAGGCAGCAGCGCTATTGTGATGTCATCGGGGGGCATTGTGACAAGCCGCCAGTGTTCCGTCTCTTCATGTTGTGCACTGTTCAAACCGAAAATACATCAACAGGCAGGCTACAGAAAAGCTTACTAACAAAGGTTAGAGAGGGGCTTTCTCAGAGGGCTTTTTACAGTTTGTCTATTCCCAATTAGCCGGTTTAGTATACTTAATGAAAGTACTAATTCTTTCATAGGCCGCCCATTCTTAGTATTTGACGTTCAGGTAACAACAGGTAACTTTATTTGGAGTGGAAGCAGAGAGATAACACCAGATGCCAATTGTAGATCCTCTCACACCTGTGGTCACTGCAGCATCTGACTCCACTTTGTCCAAAAGGGATCTATTCCATTCAATTACACATGATCTAGATTAGACTGACAACAAGATACTGCACGGGACATAGCAGAGTTGGTGAAGTTGAGTGGTGATGAGTTTGCTATTTGGATGAATAAAGCAAGTAAAAAGTGTGTTAGATAAAAATTCATTTCAATTCGCTAATCGGGCTAATATGAATCAGGTGAATCGAGTTCTGCTTTTGGAAACTGGGTTAAGAAGGGGTGCACCGTTCCTGGAGGTACTGCAATACCAGGTCAATGCGTGGAGTGGACAGAGCAAGCTCTTTTTCCATCTCCCTGTTCTAAAAATCCATTTAATATATGGTCCCCAGATAGGGGACGTATCAGATATTAAACTGATAAGAACAGATACTACACTTGATCTTAGCCAAAAGGCCGAGAAGCGATAACCAGAATTGGTTTGGGCCTCGAGTGGCACCCTGGCCTATGCCGGACACATCTTAGGGAGAGAGAGCGAGAGGGAGACAAACCCACGCCTACACAAGACATTTTGTCACCCAAGCCAACCCTTGAAAAGGCTGCTTTGCAGAGCAAAAACAAGAAGAATGGTGCGTTTTGCAGCCGCCGCCCACTGCAATGAATCTGAATAACTCCTCCTTTAGGGCGCAAGCAACTCCCCTCCCCCTTGCAGTCTTTCCAATTCACGATACAAAAAGACGGACAGGACAGGTTGCCTGACTTTCCGTCACTGCCACCCTTTGCCATCCTTACCCGTAGAAAGCCCTTTCATCATCCCCAAACCCTAATCTTTTCCCTTTCCTTCCCAGCCCGCAAACCCTGCCCTCTGTACCTTTCTCACCACCCGCTTCCCTTCTCCTGTCATCCCCCTACCACCCGGGAAAAAAAGAGATTGCCCCCTCCTTCCACTAGCCCACCCTCCCACCCAAAGAACAACTTCTTCTGCGCAGCTTGTGTTCTAGGCAGCAGCGCTATTGTGATGTCATCGGGGGGCATTGTGACAAGCCGCCAGTGTTCCGTCTCTTCATGTTGTGCACTGTTCAAACCGAAAATACATCAACAGGCAGGCTACAGAAAAGCTTACTAACAAAGGTTAGAGAGGGGCTTTCTCAGAGGGCTTTTTACAGTTTGTCTATTCCCAATTAGCCGGTTTAGTATACTTAATGAAAGTACTAATTCTTTCATAGGCCGCCCATTCTTAGTATTTGACGTTCAGGTAACAACAGGTAACTTTATTTGGAGTGGAAGCAGAGAGATAACACCAGATGCCAATTGTAGATCCTCTCACACCTGTGGTCACTGCAGCATCTGACTCCACTTTGTCCAAAAGGGATCTATTCCATTCAATTACACATGATCTAGATTAGACTGACAACAAGATACTGCACGGGACATAGCAGAGTTGGTGAAGTTGAGTGGTGATGAGTTTGCTATTTGGATGAATAAAGCAAGTAAAAAGTGTGTTAGATAAAAATTCATTTCAATTCGCTAATCGGGCTAATATGAATCAGGTGAATCGAGTTCTGCTTTTGGAAACTGGGTTAAGAAGGGGTGCACCGTTCCTGGAGGTACTGCAATACCAGGTCAATGCGTGGAGTGGACAGAGCAAGCTCTTTTTCCATCTCCCTGTTCTAAAAATCCATTTAATATATGGTCCCCAGATAGGGGACGTATCAGATATTAAACTGATAAGAACAGATACTACACTTGATCTTAGCCAAAAGGCCGAGAAGCGATAACCAGAATTGGTTTGGGCCTCGAGTGGCACCCTGGCCTATGCCGGACACATCTTAGGGAGAGAGAGCGAGAGGGAGACAAACCCACGCCTACACAAGACATTTTGTCACCCAAGCCAACCCTTGAAAAGGCTGCTTTGCAGAGCAAAAACAAGAAGAATGGTGCGTTTTGCAGCCGCCGCCCACTGCAATGAATCTGAATAACTCCTCCTTTAGGGCGCAAGCAACTCCCCTCCCCCTTGCAGTCTTTCCAATTCACGATACAAAAAGACGGACAGGACAGGTTGCCTGACTTTCCGTCACTGCCACCCTTTGCCATCCTTACCCGTAGAAAGCCCTTTCATCATCCCCAAACCCTAATCTTTTCCCTTTCCTTCCCAGCCCCCAAACCCTGCCCTCTGTACCTTTCTCACCACCCGCTTCCCTTCTCCTGTCATCCCCCTACCACCCGGGAAAAAAAGAGATTGCCCCCTCCTTCCACTAGCCCACCCTCCCACCCAAAGAACAACTTCTTCTGCGCAGCTTGTTTTCTAGGCAGCAGCGCTATTGTGATGTCATCGGGGGGCATTGTGACAAGCCGCCAGTGTTCCGTCTCTTCATGTTGTGCACTGTTCAAACCGAAAATACATCAACAGGCAGGCTACAGAAAAGCTTACTAACAAAGGTTAGAGAGGGGCTTTCTCAGAGGGCTTTTTACAGTTTGTCTATTCCCAATTAGCCGGTTTAGTATACTTAATGAAAGTACTGATTCTTACATAGGCCGCCCATTCTTAGTATTTGACGTTCAGGTAACAACAGGTAACTTTATTTGGAGTGGAAGCAGAGAGATAACACCAGATGCCAATTGTAGATCCTCTCACACCTGTGGTCACTGCAGCATCTGACTCCACTTTGTCCAAAAGGGATCTATTCCATTCAATTACACATGATCTAGATTAGACTGACAACAAGATACTGCACGGGACATAGCAGAGTTGGTGAAGTTGAGTGGTGATGAGTTTGCTATTTGGATGAATAAAGCAAGTAAAAAGTGTGTTAGATAAAAATTCATTTCAATTCGCTAATCGGGCTAATATGAATCAGGTGAATCGAGTTCTGCTTTTGGAAACTGGGTTAAGAAGGGGTGCACCGTTCCTGGAGGTACTGCAATACCAGGTCAATGCGTGGAGTGGACAGAGCAAGCTCTTTTTCCATCTCCCTGTTCTAAAAATCCATTTAATATATGGTCCCCAGATAGGGGACGTATCAGATATTAAACTGATAAGAACAGATACTACACTTGATCTTAGCCAAAAGGCCGAGAAGCGATAACCAGAATTGGTTTGGGCCTCGAGTGGCACCCTGGCCTATGCCGGACACATCTTAGGGAGAGAGAGCGAGAGGGAGACAAACCCACGCCTACACAAGACATTTTGTCACCCAAGCCAACCCTTGAAAAGGCTGCTTTGCAGAGCAAAAACAAGAAGAATGGTGCGTTTTGCAGCCGCCGCCCACTGCAATGAATCTGAATAACTCCTCCTTTAGGGCGCAAGCAACTCCCCTCCCCCTTGCAGTCTTTCCAATTCACGATACAAAAAGACGGACAGGACAGGTTGCCTGACTTTCCGTCACTGCCACCCTTTGCCATCCTTACCCGTAGAAAGCCCTTTCATCATCCCCAAACCCTAATCTTTTCCCTTTCCTTCCCAGCCCCCAAACCCTGCCCTCTGTACCTTTCTCACCACCCGCTTCCCTTCTCCTGTCATCCCCCTACCACCCGGGAAAAAAAGAGATTGCCCCCTCCTTCCACTAGCCCACCCTCCCACCCAAAGAACAACTTCTTCTGCGCAGCTTGTTTTCTAGGCAGCAGCGCTATTGTGATGTCATCGGGGGGCATTGTGACAAGCCGCCAGTGTTCCGTCTCTTCATGTTGTGCACTGTTCAAACCGAAAATACATCAACAGGCAGGCTACAGAAAAGCTTACTAACAAAGGTTAGAGAGGGGCTTTCTCAGAGGGCTTTTTACAGTTTGTCTATTCCCAATTAGCCGGTTTAGTATACTTAATGAAAGTACTAATTCTTTCATAGGCCGCCCATTCTTAGTATTTGACGTTCAGGTAACAACAGGTAACTTTATTTGGAGTGGAAGCAGAGAGATAACACCAGATGCCAATTGTAGATCCTCTCACACCTGTGGTCACTGCAGCATCTGACTCCACTTTGTCCAAAAGGGATCTATTCCATTCAATTACACATGATCTAGATTAGACTGACAACAAGATACTGCACGGGACATAGCAGAGTTGGTGAAGTTGAGTGGTGATGAGTTTGCTATTTGGATGAATAAAGCAAGTAAAAAGTGTGTTAGATAAAAATTCATTTCAATTCGCTAATCGGGCTAATATGAATCAGGTGAATCGAGTTCTGCTTTTGGAAACTGGGTTAAGAAGGGGTGCACCGTTCCTGGAGGTACTGCAATACCAGGTCAATGCGTGGAGTGGACAGAGCAAGCTCTTTTTCCATCTCCCTGTTCTAAAAATCCATTTAATATATGGTCCCCAGATAGGGGACGTATCAGATATTAAACTGATAAGAACAGATACTACACTTGATCTTAGCCAAAAGGCCGAGAAGCGATAACCAGAATTGGTTTGGGCCTCGAGTGGCACCCTGGCCTATGCCGGACACATCTTAGGGAGAGAGAGCGAGAGGGAGACAAACCCACGCCTACACAAGACATTTTGTCACCCAAGCCAACCCTTGAAAAGGCTGCTTTGCAGAGCAAAAACAAGAAGAATGGTGCGTTTTGCAGCCGCCGCCCACTGCAATGAATCTGAATAACTCCTCCTTTAGGGCGCAAGCAACTCCCCTCCCCCTTGCAGTCTTTCCAATTCACGATACAAAAAGACGGACAGGACAGGTTGCCTGACTTTCCGTCACTGCCACCCTTTGCCATCCTTACCCGTAGAAAGCCCTTTCATCATCCCCAAACCCTAATCTTTTCCCTTTCCTTCCCAGCCCCCAAACCCTGCCCTCTGTACCTTTCTCACCACCCGCTTCCCTTCTCCTGTCATCCCCCTACCACCCGGGAAAAAAAGAGATTGCCCCCTCCTTCCACTAGCCCACCCTCCCACCCAAAGAACAACTTCTTCTGCGCAGCTTGTTTTCTAGGCAGCAGCGCTATTGTGATGTCATCGGGGGGCATTGTGACAAGCCGCCAGTGTTCCGTCTCTTCATGTTGTGCACTGTTCAAACCGAAAATACATCAACAGGCAGGCTACAGAAAAGCTTACTAACAAAGGTTAGAGAGGGGCTTTCTCAGAGGGCTTTTTACAGTTTGTCTATTCCCAATTAGCCGGTTTAGTATACTTAATGAAAGTACTAATTCTTTCATAGGCCGCCCATTCTTAGTATTTGACGTTCAGGTAACAACAGGTAACTTTATTTGGAGTGGAAGCAGAGAGATAACACCAGATGCCAATTGTAGATCCTCTCACACCTGTGGTCACTGCAGCATCTGACTCCACTTTGTCCAAAAGGGATCTATTCCATTCAATTACACATGATCTAGATTAGACTGACAACAAGATACTGCACGGGACATAGCAGAGTTGGTGAAGTTGAGTGGTGATGAGTTTGCTATTTGGATGAATAAAGCAAGTAAAAAGTGTGTTAGATAAAAATTCATTTCAATTCGCTAATCGGGCTAATATGAATCAGGTGAATCGAGTTCTGCTTTTGGAAACTGGGTTAAGAAGGGGTGCACCGTTCCTGGAGGTACTGCAATACCAGGTCAATGCGTGGAGTGGACAGAGCAAGCTCTTTTTCCATCTCCCTGTTCTAAAAATCCATTTAATATATGGTCCCCAGATAGGGGACGTATCAGATATTAAACTGATAAGAACAGATTTTTTTTTTTTTTTTTTTTTTTAAAACCATTCAGGTTGCGTAATCATCCAGAATCAGAAGTGTCACCTCAGAGAGGTTTCACAACTTAACCGGATGCAACGTAAACTCATCCTCATGGCAATTTTATTTCAAAAGAGTGATAAAAATGTGTATAACACACCCATAGCCATAAATCAGTAACCAAAAGCAGAAAAGTATAAACCATTACACCCAGTGTTTCCATTTCAGAAATTTCCATTCACCCTCAGCATCCATACCTCTTTCACCATCCCATTTATAGCAGAAATACAGTTTGTCCAAAACCATCCTGACACAATCATTCACTTCAAGATTCTCATTCCTATATACATACAAATTCCTGGTATTCCACAGAACTTCCTTCACACATGCCAGAAACAACCAAAACACTCGTTCTTTCCTCGTGCTCAAGCTACACAGACCAAACATAACCATTTTAGCTGTTAAAGCTCTTACACCCGTCAACTCCCAACACAACTTACCCAAATTACTCCATACGTCCTTTGCATGTCCACAAGACCAGAAAACATGTTCCACATCCTCAGTATCACCACATCCAGTCCTCGGGCACCTCTCTGAGGGTACCAATCCCCTCTTCTTCTGAACAGATCTTACCGGCAGCACACCATGCCAAGACATCCATAACAGATCTTTCTGTTTGTTAGAGATTTCATACTTTTTCAGTTTTTCCCATACTTCCTCATACTCAGCAGATTTCAAACCACTGATACCACATGCAAAACCGTACACACACAACCTTTTTATCTCCTTTTTCTCCTTCATGAACTGACTCACAGTAAACTTCTCAAGTCTGAACTTCTTCACAAACAGCTCAACAAACAGGTACCACTCAGGACAAATGAAGGCAAAAGGTTTCCTCAGATCCTTCACAGTCCACTTCAGCCTTCCTAGCATAGAACCTGCTTGATACTTCAACATACAAGAGGCTTTAGTATCTTTAGAAAAAACCTCACAGAAAAAAGCCACATAGTTTATACCAATAAAAACCTCCAAGTTTGGAAAATCCAAACCACCATGCTTTTTCTTTTTCATCAATATCTCCCGTTTCGCCCTTTCCATGCCACATCCCCACAAAAACAAGAAAAGCACCCGATTTATCTTTTTCAAAGCCACAGTTGATGGAGGAAAAACCAAAGCAATATAAAGTATCATAGGCAAAATGATACTCTTCACAATCAAGACCTTTCCTGTAAAGGACAAATCCCTCAACCTCCAGAACTCCAATTTTTTAGCTATTTTACCCCCTAACTCCTCCCAACTTTCCTTACCTTTCAGCTCTTCATCAAAATCCATACCTAAGATCCTAACACTGGAACTGACACACTCCATCTGATCATCATGTAAAACACGTGGCAGACCAAAACCTTTCATCTTACTTTTGGCCCAATTAATTTTAAAGGCAGAAGCCACACAAAACAAATTAACCAGAAGCTTGACTCTCGACACGTCACAGACATTCTCACAGAGAATACAAATGTCATCCATATAGCCTAAAGCTTTAACATGTTTTCCTCCACTACCCGGAACCAATAGACCTTTAACCACTTTATCCTTCCTAATAGATTGTAACAACGGCTCTATAGCACAAATAAACAAAATGGGTGACAGAGGGCACCCCTGCCGAACCCCAGAAAGTATCTCAAAGCTATCAGTAAAAAAGCCATTCACCTGAATCTTACTCCTAGCCCCTTCATAGAGCCCATACAATAAACTAACCAAATGCTCTGGAAAGCCCATTTTCCTCAACACACAAAACAAATACACATGCGCCACCCTATCAAATGCCTTCTCAAAATCAAGCACACATACAATCACCCCCTTCTTCCTCGCCATACAATCCCCAATCATATCTCTCACTAACATCACATTCTCATGAATCCTCCTCTTAGGAACCGCACACCCCTGATCCTCCATAATAACATGTGAGATTACCTCCCTCATGCGATTGGCTAAAAGCTTGGCAAATACTTTATAATCCACATTCAGTAGCGTGATCGGACGCCAATTACCCACCACTCGCCTGTCACCTTTCTTAAACAGCAATACCACCACTCCTTGCTTCATACTGTCAGTCATCCTGCAACCAGAAAACAAACACTTCATAATAGACACCACATCCTTCCCAACAATATCCCAATACTTACTATAGAACTCCCAAGGGATCCCATCACCCCCTGGAGACTTGTTTTTAGCAGACTTAAAAATCACCTCCTTCACTTCATCCTCTGTAATGTCACTCAGCAAAAAAGGAAACTCAGATTCAGGTACAAAGTTGTCAATCACATTCAGAACCTCCTCATCCTCCCCCAGATCGCAGTCCTTCACTCCATACAGGGACTTATAATAGTCAGCCACTACACCGATCACATCCTTCCCATGCACCTCACTACCATTCTCATCCAACATTACATTCATCTCTCGCCCACCCCCACACATCTTCTTAAAGAAGAAACTGGTACACTTCTCATTCTTCTCCCTCACCTCAATTTTAGATCTCAGAATAATTTTCCTGCCCTCCTCCCCAAACCACTCTTTCATCTCACGTTTAGCTTTCTCCAGCTCATACTTTACATCCAGACCCAGAGATTTGCATTTATGCAGGTAGGAAATCCTCCTATTCTGCCACTTGTACAGATTTCTCCTCTTTCTGGCTTTCTTGTACCCAGCTTTCCTGAAAAACACACTGATTCTCACTTTCACCCAATCCCACCATAACAATAAATTTGGAAACCCTTTTTTCCTTGCAGCCCACCATGCATACTGCCTTACAAAATCCTTCTTCACCCTTTCATCCTGCAACAGACTGACATTCATTTTCCACACACCACGTCCATAAAACAAATTAGCAATTTCAAAACTCCCCACCAGACACTCATGATCAGAGAAAACAACCCTTTCTTGCGAATAATTAACACATTTTACCCCAGTGGAAGAAAAGAAAAAATAGTCCAAACGGGACTCGGTCTGACCATCATCTGCATGGTAGGTAAAGGGTCCTGGCTTGGAATCCACAGCGTCCTTTAATGAAAACTCTGAAATTAAACGATTCCATAAATTTCCGGTCACGTCCACCTTGGACTCGTATGAACCGGCTCTGCCCCTTTTGTCCAGGATGCAGTTTAAATCACCAACAACAAAAATAGGAATTTTACCATGCAGAAAAAAACGCAATTTCTCAAAAAGGGCGAGTCTCTGATTTTTATCAGCAGGGGCATAGATATTAATAAGCTTAAATTCCCACCCCCTATAACATAAAATAACACACACACATCTACCCTCTTCTACAATTACAGTTTGCTTTATCCTAATGTCCTTATTTTGAATCAAAACCCCCACCCCATCATTCTTATTTATAGCAGAAAATGACCACACCGCCTCCCCAAAACCCCACTCACTCTTCTTAGGTTCCCTATTCAGCCCACATTCCTGCACACACACCACATCACAATTTTTGGAAGATAAGAAATCAAGCACACACGCACGCTTATATGACGACTGAAACACTCGCACATTCTGAGAGGCAATATTCAGTTGCAAAGCCATGCTGAAAAATTAAACAAAGGAAAAAAGCATCAAAACAGAAACCATTCAAGTCCCACTGGCAAAGTGGATAACATCTGCTAACCCTGCCACATCTTCATTAGATAGGAAGCATTGTCCTGGAGATATAGGGTCTTCAATGACCCCTGAAAGAGAAGTAGTGCTGGCATTGGAGTCTGGACTAAGAACCTCAAAGGGGTTTTGGGAGTAGAAATCAACTTTCTCCCGTGGCCCCGTCTTCAGCCTCTTCACTGGTCTCTTGTCTTTTCTCTTAGAGACCACCTTGTGGAAGCAGGCCACTAGCTCAGCAGGGGAATACTTGCTGTTACCTGCAGCGTCCTCGTCGGATGATGACATGGCGATTTCCCCAGGGGCAGACAGGTCAGCAGTACTGGTGTCCATCTCAGGGCTGCTCAGCTGGGGGAAGTCAGTGCTGATTGCAGCATTCCCCTGAGCAGCCTCTGGAGTCTCAGCCACCTCACATAGCACAGGTGCAGAATCAGCGGAGGCCTGCAGCACCTGCAAATCACCAGTGACCTCCTGCAGAGCACTACACTCCCCAGCAGACACAGGCTCAGCAATAGCAGGAGCAGGCGGAGGATGGGAATCCCCCACTGCAGCAGGCATTACAGGCTCCATTCCAATTCCTGCAGGTTTTTCAACAAATTTTGCAGGTTGAATGTTTGCACGGACATTAAATCTAGCCTGTTTCCTGTCAAAATTTCTCCTCTCCAGAACGTACTGATCCCCAAGGGTCGGGCAGGACTTACATGTATGATCCCCATCCCCACACAGGTCACATACAGGGGGGGAGGGGCAGTTGGCAGCCTCATGCCCTGCTTTCTTGCAGTTTCTGCAGGTAAGTCCCTGCTGGCAATTTTCTTTAATGTGTCCATATCGGAAACAACTCCGGCAAAAGGATGGTTGCCCAGGGTAATGGAGAAACCCCCTATTCCCACCAATTGAAAAATTGGCCGGGGGGTGCATGATACCTCCAACACCCTCTGGGTCAGGTCTAAAACGTACCCAAAATTTAATATTTCCATTGAATACATTAAAGACATTTCTCTGGGGAATGCCACCTTTCACAGAGGAGCAGTATCTTGCCAAAAAGGCCTTTACCATGGTGGTCTCAGTAAATGGATTATACATATGAACAGTCAGGGGTCTCTCCACTGCAGAAAATAAAGGAGTAACAGAAATGTACCTCATATACTCATGCTTATGGTGCCTCTGCAGGTCTTGGTAAAAATTCAGACAGTCTTCCTCATGGTAAAATGAAATGTCATACTGACCAGTAGATGGAAACTCCTGCATACAAAACACTTTATCCAGCTCAATGCCACCCAGCTCCATGATCACGCTCTCCACTATATGTCCTAACTGTAGGGAATTCTTCTTCTCCACCGAGACAGTCAGACGAACCGTGTTCTTTATAGCTGCCATTACAAGAAATATGCCCAAGGCACACGATCGCAGTCTTCACAGCGTCGGAAGTCGCCTTCCACGTAAAAGCCCACAGGCCAGACCCAGCAAGGTTTCCCTCACTGGATCTTAGCCAAAAGGCCGAGAAGCGATAACCAGAATTGGTTTGGGCCTCGAGTGGCACCCTGGCCTATGCCGGACACATCTTAGGGAGAGAGAGCGAGAGGGAGACAAACCCACGCCTACACAAGACATTTTGTCACCCAAGCCAACCCTTGAAAAGGCTGCTTTGCAGAGCAAAAACAAGAAGAATGGTGCGTTTTGCAGCCGCCGCCCACTGCAATGAATCTGAATAACTCCTCCTTTAGGGCGCAAGCAACTCCCCTCCCCCTTGCAGTCTTTCCAATTCACGATACAAAAAGACGGACAGGACAGGTTGCCTGACTTTCCGTCACTGCCACCCTTTGCCATCCTTACCCGTAGAAAGCCCTTTCATCATCCCCAAACCCTAATCTTTTCCCTTTCCTTCCCAGCCCCCAAACCCTGCCCTCTGTACCTTTCTCACCACCCGCTTCCCTTCTCCTGTCATCCCCCTACCACCCGGGAAAAAAAGAGATTGCCCCCTCCTTCCACTAGCCCACCCTCCCACCCAAAGAACAACTTCTTCTGCGCAGCTTGTTTTCTAGGCAGCAGCGCTATTGTGATGTCATCGGGGGGCATTGTGACAAGCCGCCAGTGTTCCGTCTCTTCATGTTGTGCACTGTTCAAACCGAAAATACATCAACAGGCAGGCTACAGAAAAGCTTACTAACAAAGGTTAGAGAGGGGCTTTCTCAGAGGGCTTTTTACAGTTTGTCTATTCCCAATTAGCCGGTTTAGTATACTTAATGAAAGTACTAATTCTTTCATAGGCCGCCCATTCTTAGTATTTGACGTTCAGGTAACAACAGGTAACTTTATTTGGAGTGGAAGCAGAGAGATAACACCAGATGCCAATTGTAGATCCTCTCACACCTGTGGTCACTGCAGCATCTGACTCCACTTTGTCCAAAAGGGATCTATTCCATTCAATTACACATGATCTAGATTAGACTGACAACAAGATACTGCACGGGACATAGCAGAGTTGGTGAAGTTGAGTGGTGATGAGTTTGCTATTTGGATGAATAAAGCAAGTAAAAAGTGTGTTAGATAAAAATTCATTTCAATTCGCTAATCGGGCTAATATGAATCAGGTGAATCGAGTTCTGCTTTTGGAAACTGGGTTAAGAAGGGGTGCACCGTTCCTGGAGGTACTGCAATACCAGGTCAATGCGTGGAGTGGACAGAGCAAGCTCTTTTTCCATCTCCCTGTTCTAAAAATCCATTTAATATATGGTCCCCAGATAGGGGACGTATCAGATATTAAACTGATAAGAACAGATACTACACTTGATCTTAGCCAAAAGGCCGAGAAGCGATAACCAGAATTGGTTTGGGCCTCGAGTGGCACCCTGGCCTATGCCGGACACATCTTAGGGAGAGAGAGCGAGAGGGAGACAAACCCACGCCTACACAAGACATTTTGTCACCCAAGCCAACCCTTGAAAAGGCTGCTTTGCAGAGCAAAAACAAGAAGAATGGTGCGTTTTGCAGCCGCCGCCCACTGCAATGAATCTGAATAACTCCTCCTTTAGGGCGCAAGCAACTCCCCTCCCCCTTGCAGTCTTTCCAATTCACGATACAAAAAGACGGACAGGACAGGTTGCCTGACTTTCCGTCACTGCCACCCTTTGCCATCCTTACCCGTAGAAAGCCCTTTCATCATCCCCAAACCCTAATCTTTTCCCTTTCCTTCCCAGCCCCCAAACCCTGCCCTCTGTACCTTTCTCACCACCCGCTTCCCTTCTCCTGTCATCCCCCTACCACCCGGGAAAAAAAGAGATTGCCCCCTCCTTCCACTAGCCCACCCTCCCACCCAAAGAACAACTTCTTCTGAGCAGCTTGTTTTCTAGGCAGCAGCGCTATTGTGATGTCATCGGGGGGCATTGTGACAAGCCGCCAGTGTTCCGTCTCTTCATGTTGTGCACTGTTCAAACCGAAAATACATCAACAGGCAGGCTACAGAAAAGCTTACTAACAAAGGTTAGAGAGGGGCTTTCTCAGAGGGCTTTTTACAGTTTGTCTATTCCCAATTAGCCGGTTTAGTATACTTAATGAAAGTACTAATTCTTTCATAGGCCGCCCATTCTTAGTATTTGACGTTCAGGTAACAACAGGTAACTTTATTTGGAGTGGAAGCAGAGAGATAACACCAGATGCCAATTGTAGATCCTCTCACACCTGTGGTCACTGCAGCATCTGACTCCACTTTGTCCAAAAGGGATCTATTCCATTCAATTACACATGATCTAGATTAGACTGACAACAAGATACTGCACGGGACATAGCAGAGTTGGTGAAGTTGAGTGGTGATGAGTTTGCTATTTGGATGAATAAAGCAAGTAAAAAGTGTGTTAGATAAAAATTCATTTCAATTCGCTAATCGGGCTAATATGAATCAGGTGAATCGAGTTCTGCTTTTGGAAACTGGGTTAAGAAGGGGTGCACCGTTCCTGGAGGTACTGCAATACCAGGTCAATGCGTGGAGTGGACAGAGCAAGCTCTTTTTCCATCTCCCTGTTCTAAAAATCCATTTAATATATGGTCCCCAGATAGGGGACGTATCAGATATTAAACTGATAAGAACAGATACTACACTTGATCTTAGCCAAAAGGCCGAGAAGCGATAACCAGAATTGGTTTGGGCCTCAAGTGGCACCCTGGCCTATGCCGGACACATCTTAGGGAGAGAGAGCGAGAGGGAGACAAACCCACGCCTACACAAGACATTTTGTCACCCAAGCCAACCCTTGAAAAGGCTGCTTTGCAGAGCAAAAACAAGAAGAATGGTGCGTTTTGCAGCCGCCGCCCACTGCAATGAATCTGAATAACTCCTCCTTTAGGGCGCAAGCAACTCCCCTCCCCCTTGCAGTCTTTCCAATTCACGATACAAAAAGACGGACAGGACAGGTTGCCTGACTTTCCGTCACTGCCACCCTTTGCCATCCTTACCCGTAGAAAGCCCTTTCATCATCCCCAAACCCTAATCTTTTCCCTTTCCTTCCCAGCCCCCAAACCCTGCCCTCTGTACCTTTCTCACCACCCGCTTCCCTTCTCCTGTCATCCCCCTACCACCCGGGAAAAAAAGAGATTGCCCCCTCCTTCCACTAGCCCACCCTCCCACCCAAAGAACAACTTCTTCTGCGCAGCTTGTTTTCTAGGCAGCAGCGCTATTGTGATGTCATCGGGGGGCATTGTGACAAGCCGCCAGTGTTCCGTCTCTTCATGTTGTGCACTGTTCAAACCGAAAATACATCAACAGGCAGGCTACAGAAAAGCTTACTAACAAAGGTTAGAGAGGGGCTTTCTCAGAGGGCTTTTTACAGTTTGTCTATTCCCAATTAGCCGGTTTAGTATACTTAATGAAAGTACTAATTCTTTCATAGGCCGCCCATTCTTAGTATTTGACGTTCAGGTAACAACAGGTAACTTTATTTGGAGTGGAAGCAGAGAGATAACACCAGATGCCAATTGTAGATCCTCTCACACCTGTGGTCACTGCAGCATCTGACTCCACTTTGTCCAAAAGGGATCTATTCCATTCAATTACACATGATCTAGATTAGACTGACAACAAGATACTGCACGGGACATAGCAGAGTTGGTGAAGTTGAGTGGTGATGAGTTTGCTATTTGGATGAATAAAGCAAGTAAAAAGTGTGTTAGATAAAAATTCATTTCAATTCGCTAATCGGGCTAATATGAATCAGGTGAATCGAGTTCTGCTTTTGGAAACTGGGTTAAGAAGGGGTGCACCGTTCCTGGAGGTACTGCAATACCAGGTCAATGCGTGGAGTGGACAGAGCAAGCTCTTTTTCCATCTCCCTGTTCTAAAAATCCATTTAATATATGGTCCCCAGATAGGGGACGTATCAGATATTAAACTGATAAGAACAGATACTACACTTGATCTTAGCCAAAAGGCCGAGAAGCGATAACCAGAATTGGTTTGGGCCTCAAGTGGCACCCTGGCCTATGCCGGACACATCTTAGGGAGAGAGAGCGAGAGGGAGACAAACCCACGCCTACACAAGACATTTTGTCACCCAAGCCAACCCTTGAAAAGGCTGCTTTGCAGAGCAAAAACAAGAAGAATGGTGCGTTTTGCAGCCGCCGCCCACTGCAATGAATCTGAATAACTCCTCCTTTAGGGCGCAAGCAACTCCCCTCCCCCTTGCAGTCTTTCCAATTCACGATACAAAAAGACGGACAGGACAGGTTGCCTGACTTTCCGTCACTGCCACCCTTTGCCATCCTTACCCGTAGAAAGCCCTTTCATCATCCCCAAACCCTAATCTTTTCCCTTTCCTTCCCAGCCCCCAAACCCTGCCCTCTGTACCTTTCTCACCACCCGCTTCCCTTCTCCTGTCATCCCCCTACCACCCGGGAAAAAAAGAGATTGCCCCCTCCTTCCACTAGCCCACCCTCCCACCCAAAGAACAACTTCTTCTGCGCAGCTTGTTTTCTAGGCAGCAGCGCTATTGTGATGTCATCGGGGGGCATTGTGACAAGCCGCCAGTGTTCCGTCTCTTCATGTTGTGCACTGTTCAAACCGAAAATACATCAACAGGCAGGCTACAGAAAAGCTTACTAACAAAGGTTAGAGAGGGGCTTTCTCAGAGGGCTTTTTACAGTTTGTCTATTCCCAATTAGCCGGTTTAGTATACTTAATGAAAGTACTAATTCTTTCATAGGCCGCCCATTCTTAGTATTTGACGTTCAGGTAACAACAGGTAACTTTATTTGGAGTGGAAGCAGAGAGATAACACCAGATGCCAATTGTAGATCCTCTCACACCTGTGGTCACTGCAGCATCTGACTCCACTTTGTCCAAAAGGGATCTATTCCATTCAATTACACATGATCTAGATTAGACTGACAACAAGATACTGAACGGGACATAGCAGAGTTGGTGAAGTTGAGTGGTGATGAGTTTGCTATTTGGATGAATAAAGCAAGTAAAAAGTGTGTTAGATAAAAATTCATTTCAATTCGCTAATCGGGCTAATATGAATCAGGTGAATCGAGTTCTGCTTTTGGAAACTGGGTTAAGAAGGGGTGCACCGTTCCTGGAGGTACTGCAATACCAGGTCAATGCGTGGAGTGGACAGAGCAAGCTCTTTTTCCATCTCCCTGTTCTAAAAATCCATTTAATATATGGTCCCCAGATAGGGGACGTATCAGATATTAAACTGATAAGAACAGATACTACACTTGATCTTAGCCAAAAGGCCGAGAAGCGATAACCAGAATTGGTTTGGGCCTCGAGTGGCACCCTGGCCTATGCCGGACACATCTTAGGGAGAGAGAGCGAGAGGGAGACAAACCCACGCCTACACAAGACATTTTGTCACCCAAGCCAACCCTTGAAAAGGCTGCTTTGCAGAGCAAAAACAAGAAGAATGGTGCGTTTTGCAGCCGCCGCCCACTGCAATGAATCTGAATAACTCCTCCTTTAGGGCGCAAGCAACTCCCCTCCCCCTTGCAGTCTTTCCAATTCACGATACAAAAAGACGGACAGGACAGGTTGCCTGACTTTCCGTCACTGCCACCCTTTGCCATCCTTACCCGTAGAAAGCCCTTTCATCATCCCCAAACCCTAATCTTTTCCCTTTCCTTCCCAGCCTCCAAACCCTGCCCTCTGTACCTTTCTCACCACCCGCTTCCCTTCTCCTGTCATCCCCCTACCACCCGGGAAAAAAAGAGATTGCCCCCTCCTTCCACTAGCCCACCCTCCCACCCAAAGAACAACTTCTTCTGCGCAGCTTGTTTTCTAGGCAGCAGCGCTATTGTGATGTCATCGGGGGGCATTGTGACAAGCCGCCAGTGTTCCGTCTCTTCATGTTGTGCACTGTTCAAACCGAAAATACATCAACAGGCAGGCTACAGAAAAGCTTACTAACAAAGGTTAGAGAGGGGCTTTCTCAGAGGGCTTTTTACAGTTTGTCTATTCCCAATTAGCCGGTTTAGTATACTTAATGAAAGTACTAATTCTTTCATAGGCCGCCCATTCTTAGTATTTGACGTTCAGGTAACAACAGGTAACTTTATTTGGAGTGGAAGCAGAGAGATAACACCAGATGCCAATTGTAGATCCTCTCACACCTGTGGTCACTGCAGCATCTGACTCCACTTTGTCCAAAAGGGATCTATTCCATTCAATTACACATGATCTAGATTAGACTGACAACAAGATACTGCACGGGACATAGCAGAGTTGGTGAAGTTGAGTGGTGATGAGTTTGCTATTTGGATGAATAAAGCAAGTAAAAAGTGTGTTAGATAAAAATTCATTTCAATTCGCTAATCGGGCTAATATGAATCAGGTGAATCGAGTTCTGCTTTTGGAAACTGGGTTAAGAAGGGGTGCACCGTTCCTGGAGGTACTGCAATACCAGGTCAATGCGTGGAGTGGACAGAGCAAGCTCTTTTTCCATCTCCCTGTTCTAAAAATCCATTTAATATATGGTCCCCAGATAGGGGACGTATCAGATATTAAACTGATAAGAACAGATACTACACTTGATCTTAGCCAAAAGGCCGAGAAGCGATAACCAGAATTGGTTTGGGCCTCGAGTGGCACCCTGGCCTATGCCGGACACATCTTAGGGAGAGAGAGCGAGAGGGAGACAAACCCACGCCTACACAAGACATTTTGTCACCCAAGCCAACCCTTGAAAAGGCTGCTTTGCAGAGCAAAAACAAGAAGAATGGTGCGTTTTGCAGCCGCCGCCCACTGCAATGAATCTGAATAACTCCTCCTTTAGGGCGCAAGCAACTCCCCTCCCCCTTGCAGTCTTTCCAATTCACGATACAAAAAGACGGACAGGACAGGTTGCCTGACTTTCCGTCACTGCCACCCTTTGCCATCCTTACCCGTAGAAAGCCCTTTCATCATCCCCAAACCCTAATCTTTTCCCTTTCCTTCCCAGCCCCCAAACCCTGCCCTCTGTACCTTTCTCACCACCCGCTTCCCTTCTCCTGTCATCCCCCTACCACCCGGGAAAAAAAGAGATTGCCCCCTCCTTCCACTAGCCCACCCTCCCACCCAAAGAACAACTTCTTCTGCGCAGCTTGTTTTCTAGGCAGCAGCGCTATTGTGATGTCATCGGGGGGCATTGTGACAAGCCGCCAGTGTTCCGTCTCTTCATGTTGTGCACTGTTCAAACCGAAAATACATCAACAGGCAGGCTACAGAAAAGCTTACTAACAAAGGTTAGAGAGGGGCTTTCTCAGAGGGCTTTTTACAGTTTGTCTATTCCCAATTAGCCGGTTTAGTATACTTAATGAAAGTACTAATTCTTTCATAGGCCGCCCATTCTTAGTATTTGACGTTCAGGTAACAACAGGTAACTTTATTTGGAGTGGAAGCAGAGAGATAACACCAGATGCCAATTGTAGATCCTCTCACACCTGTGGTCACTGCAGCATCTGACTCCACTTTGTCCAAAAGGGATCTATTCCATTCAATTACACATGATCTAGATTAGACTGACAACAAGATACTGCACGGGACATAGCAGAGTTGGTGAAGTTGAGTGGTGATGAGTTTGCTATTTGGATGAATAAAGCAAGTAAAAAGTGTGTTAGATAAAAATTCATTTCAATTCGCTAATCGGGCTAATATGAATCAGGTGAATCGAGTTCTGCTTTTGGAAACTGGGTTAAGAAGGGGTGCACCGTTCCTGGAGGTACTGCAATACCAGGTCAATGCGTGGAGTGGACAGAGCAAGCTCTTTTTCCATCTCCCTGTTCTAAAAATCCATTTAATATATGGTCCCCAGATAGGGGACGTATCAGATATTAAACTGATAAGAACAGATACTACACTTGATCTTAGCCAAAAGGCCGAGAAGCGATAACCAGAATTGGTTTGGGCCTCGAGTGGCACCCTGGCCTATGCCGGACACATCTTAGGGAGAGAGAGCGAGAGGGAGACAAACCCACGCCTACACAAGACATTTTGTCACCCAAGCCAACCCTTGAAAAGGCTGCTTTGCAGAGCAAAAACAAGAAGAATGGTGCGTTTTGCAGCCGCCGCCCACTGCAATGAATCTGAATAACTCCTCCTTTAGGGCGCAAGCAACTCCCCTCCCCCTTGCAGTCTTTCCAATTCACGATACAAAAAGACGGACAGGACAGGTTGCCTGACTTTCCGTCACTGCCACCCTTTGCCATCCTTACCCGTAGAAAGCCCTTTCATCATCCCCAAACCCTAATCTTTTCCCTTTCCTTCCCAGCCCCCAAACCCTGCCCTCTGTACCTTTCTCACCACCCGCTTCCCTTCTCCTGTCATCCCCCTACCACCCGGGAAAAAAAGAGATTGCCCCCTCCTTCCACTAGCCCACCCTCCCACCCAAAGAACAACTTCTTCTGCGCAGCTTGTTTTCTAGGCAGCAGCGCTATTGTGATGTCATCGGGGGGCATTGTGACAAGCCGCCAGTGTTCCGTCTCTTCATGTTGTGCACTGTTCAAACCGAAAATACATCAACAGGCAGGCTACAGAAAAGCTTACTAACAAAGGTTAGAGAGGGGCTTTCTCAGAGGGCTTTTTACAGTTTGTCTATTCCCAATTAGCCGGTTTAGTATACTTAATGAAAGTACTAATTCTTTCATAGGCCGCCCATTCTTAGTATTTGACGTTCAGGTAACAACAGGTAACTTTATTTGGAGTGGAAGCAGAGAGATAACACCAGATGCCAATTGTAGATCCTCTCACACCTGTGGTCACTGCAGCATCTGACTCCACTTTGTCCAAAAGGGATCTATTCCATTCAATTACACATGATCTAGATTAGACTGACAACAAGATACTGCACGGGACATAGCAGAGTTGGTGAAGTTGAGTGGTGATGAGTTTGCTATTTGGATGAATAAAGCAAGTAAAAAGTGTGTTAGATAAAAATTCATTTCAATTCGCTAATCGGGCTAATATGAATCAGGTGAATCGAGTTCTGCTTTTGGAAACTGGGTTAAGAAGGGGTGCACCGTTCCTGGAGGTACTGCAATACCAGGTCAATGCGTGGAGTGGACAGAGCAAGCTCTTTTTCCATCTCCCTGTTCTAAAAATCCATTTAATATATGGTCCCCAGATAGGGGACGTATCAGATATTAAACTGATAAGAACAGATACTACACTTGATCTTAGCCAAAAGGCCGAGAAGCGATAACCAGAATTGGTTTGGGCCTCGAGTGGCACCCTGGCCTATGCCGGACACATCTTAGGGAGAGAGAGCGAGAGGGAGACAAACCCACGCCTACACAAGACATTTTGTCACCCAAGCCAACCCTTGAAAAGGCTGCTTTGCAGAGCAAAAACAAGAAGAATGGTGCGTTTTGCAGCCGCCGCCCACTGCAATGAATCTGAATAACTCCTCCTTTAGGGCGCAAGCAACTCCCCTCCCCCTTGCAGTCTTTCCAATTCACGATACAAAAAGACGGACAGGACAGGTTGCCTGACTTTCCGTCACTGCCACCCTTTGCCATCCTTACCCGTAGAAAGCCCTTTCATCATCCCCAAACCCTAATCTTTTCCCTTTCCTTCCCAGCCCCCAAACCCTGCCCTCTGTACCTTTCTCACCACCCGCTTCCCTTCTCCTGTCATCCCCCTACCACCCGGGAAAAAAAGAGATTGCCCCCTCCTTCCACTAGCCCACCCTCCCACCCAAAGAACAA
Organism: Anomaloglossus baeobatrachus; assembly: GCF_048569485.1. Taxonomy (NCBI): domain Eukaryota; kingdom Metazoa; phylum Chordata; class Amphibia; order Anura; family Aromobatidae; genus Anomaloglossus; species Anomaloglossus baeobatrachus. Next base: position 154,722 of record NW_027443465.1, on the reverse strand, counting down.
CTTCTTCTGCGCAGCTTGTTTTCTAGGCAGCAGCGCTATTGTGATGTCATCGGGGGGCATTGTGACAAGCCGCCAGTGTTCCGTCTCTTCATGTTGTGCACTGTTCAAACCGAAAATACATCAACAGGCAGGCTACAGAAAAGCTTACTAACAAAGGTTAGAGAGGGGCTTTCTCAGAGGGCTTTTTACAGTTTGTCTATTCCCAATTAGCCGGTTTAGTATACTTAATGAAAGTACTAATTCTTTCATAGGCCGCCCATTCTTAGTATTTGACGTTCAGGTAACAACAGGTAACTTTATTTGGAGTGGAAGCAGAGAGATAACACCAGATGCCAATTGTAGATCCTCTCACACCTGTGGTCACTGCAGCATCTGACTCCACTTTGTCCAAAAGGGATCTATTCCATTCAATTACACATGATCTAGATTAGACTGACAACAAGATACTGCACGGGACATAGCAGAGTTGGTGAAGTTGAGTGGTGATGAGTTTGCTATTTGGATGAATAAAGCAAGTAAAAAGTGTGTTAGATAAAAATTCATTTCAATTCGCTAATCGGGCTAATATGAATCAGGTGAATCGAGTTCTGCTTTTGGAAACTGGGTTAAGAAGGGGTGCACCGTTCCTGGAGGTACTGCAATACCAGGTCAATGCGTGGAGTGGACAGAGCAAGCTCTTTTTCCATCTCCCTGTTCTAAAAATCCATTTAATATATGGTCCCCAGATAGGGGACGTATCAGATATTAAACTGATAAGAACAGATACTACACTTGATCTTAGCCAAAAGGCCGAGAAGCGATAACCAGAATTGGTTTGGGCCTCGAGTGGCACCCTGGCCTATGCCGGACACATCTTAGGGAGAGAGAGCGAGAGGGAGACAAACCCACGCCTACACAAGACATTTTGTCACCCAAGCCAACCCTTGAAAAGGCTGCTTTGCAGAGCAAAAACAAGAAGAATGGTGCGTTTTGCAGCCGCCGCCCACTGCAATGAATCTGAATAACTCCTCCTTTAGGGCGCAAGCAACTCCCCTCCCCCTTGCAGTCTTTCCAATTCACGATACAAAAAGACGGACAGGACAGGTTGCCTGACTTTCCGTCACTGCCACCCTTTGCCATCCTTACCCGTAGAAAGCCCTTTCATCATCCCCAAACCCTAATCTTTTCCCTTTCCTTCCCAGCCCCCAAACCCTGCCCTCTGTACCTTTCTCACCACCCGCTTCCCTTCTCCTGTCATCCCCCTACCACCCGGGAAAAAAAGAGATTGCCCCCTCCTTCCACTAGCCCACCCTCCCACCCAAAGAACAACTTCTTCTGCGCAGCTTGTTTTCTAGGCAGCAGCGCTATTGTGATGTCATCGGGGGGCATTGTGACAAGCCGCCAGTGTTCCGTCTCTTCATGTTGTGCACTGTTCAAACCGAAAATACATCAACAGGCAGGCTACAGAAAAGCTTACTAACAAAGGTTAGAGAGGGGCTTTCTCAGAGGGCTTTTTACAGTTTGTCTATTCCCAATTAGCCGGTTTAGTATACTTAATGAAAGTACTAATTCTTTCATAGGCCGCCCATTCTTAGTATTTGACGTTCAGGTAACAACAGGTAACTTTATTTGGAGTGGAAGCAGAGAGATAACACCAGATGCCAATTGTAGATCCTCTCACACCTGTGGTCACTGCAGCATCTGACTCCACTTTGTCCAAAAGGGATCTATTCCATTCAATTACACATGATCTAGATTAGACTGACAACAAGATACTGCACGGGACATAGCAGAGTTGGTGAAGTTGAGTGGTGATGAGTTTGCTATTTGGATGAATAAAGCAAGTAAAAAGTGTGTTAGATAAAAATTCATTTCAATTCGCTAATCGGGCTAATATGAATCAGGTGAATCGAGTTCTGCTTTTGGAAACTGGGTTAAGAAGGGGTGCACCGTTCCTGGAGGTACTGCAATACCAGGTCAATGCGTGGAGTGGACAGAGCAAGCTCTTTTTCCATCTCCCTGTTCTAAAAATCCATTTAATATATGGTCCCCAGATAGGGGACGTATCAGATATTAAACTGATAAGAACAGATACTACACTTGATCTTAGCCAAAAGGCCGAGAAGCGATAACCAGAATTGGTTTGGGCCTCGAGTGGCACCCTGGCCTATGCCGGACACATCTTAGGGAGAGAGAGCGAGAGGGAGACAAACCCACGCCTACACAAGACATTTTGTCACCCAAGCCAACCCTTGAAAAGGCTGCTTTGCAGAGCAAAAACAAGAAGAATGGTGTGTTTTGCAGCCGCCGCCCACTGCAATGAATCTGAATAACTCCTCCTTTAGGGCGCAAGCAACTCCCCTCCCCCTTGCAGTCTTTCCAATTCACGATACAAAAAGACGGACAGGACAGGTTGCCTGACTTTCCGTCACTGCCACCCTTTGCCATCCTTACCCGTAGAAAGCCCTTTCATCATCCCCAAACCCTAATCTTTTCCCTTTCCTTCCCAGCCCCCAAACCCTGCCCTCTGTACCTTTCTCACCACCCGCTTCCCTTCTCCTGTCATCCCCCTACCACCCGGGAAAAAAAGAGATTGCCCCCTCCTTCCACTAGCCCACCCTCCCACCCAAAGAACAACTTCTTCTGCGCAGCTTGTTTTCTAGGCAGCAGCGCTATTGTGATGTCATCGGGGGGCATTGTGACAAGCCGCCAGTGTTCCGTCTCTTCATGTTGTGCACTGTTCAAACCGAAAATACATCAACAGGCAGGCTACAGAAAAGCTTACTAACAAAGGTTAGAGAGGGGCTTTCTCAGAGGGCTTTTTACAGTTTGTCTATTCCCAATTAGCCGGTTTAGTATACTTAATGAAAGTACTAATTCTTTCATAGGCCGCCCATTCTTAGTATTTGACGTTCAGGTAACAACAGGTAACTTTATTTGGAGTGGAAGCAGAGAGATAACACCAGATGCCAATTGTAGATCCTCTCACACCTGTGGTCACTGCAGCATCTGACTCCACTTTGTCCAAAAGGGATCTATTCCATTCAATTACACATGATCTAGATTAGACTGACAACAAGATACTGCACGGGACATAGCAGAGTTGGTGAAGTTGAGTGGTGATGAGTTTGCTATTTGGATGAATAAAGCAAGTAAAAAGTGTGTTAGATAAAAATTCATTTCAATTCGCTAATCGGGCTAATATGAATCAGGTGAATCGAGTTCTGCTTTTGGAAACTGGGTTAAGAAGGGGTGCACCGTTCCTGGAGGTACTGCAATACCAGGTCAATGCGTGGAGTGGACAGAGCAAGCTCTTTTTCCATCTCCCTGTTCTAAAAATCCATTTAATATATGGTCCCCAGATAGGGGACGTATCAGATATTAAACTGATAAGAACAGATACTACACTTGATCTTAGCCAAAAGGCCGAGAAGCGATAACCAGAATTGGTTTGGGCCTCGAGTGGCACCCTGGCCTATGCCGGACACATCTTAGGGAGAGAGAGCGAGAGGGAGACAAACCCACGCCTACACAAGACATTTTGTCACCCAAGCCAACCCTTGAAAAGGCTGCTTTGCAGAGCAAAAACAAGAAGAATGGTGCGTTTTGCAGCCGCCGCCCACTGCAATGAATCTGAATAACTCCTCCTTTAGGGCGCAAGCAACTCCCCTCCCCCTTGCAGTCTTTCCAATTCACGATACAAAAAGACGGACAGGACAGGTTGCCTGACTTTCCGTCACTGCCACCCTTTGCCATCCTTACCCGTAGAAAGCCCTTTCATCATCCCCAAACCCTAATCTTTTCCCTTTCCTTCCCAGCCCCCAAACCCTGCCCTCTGTACCTTTCTCACCACCCGCTTCCCTTCTCCTGTCATCCCCCTACCACCCGGGAAAAAAAGAGATTGCCCCCTCCTTCCACTAGCCCACCCTCCCACCCAAAGAACAACTTCTTCTGCGCAGCTTGTTTTCTAGGCAGCAGCGCTATTGTGATGTCATCGGGGGGCATTGTGACAAGCCGCCAGTGTTCCGTCTCTTCATGTTGTGCACTGTTCAAACCGAAAATACATCAACAGTAGAGATGAGCGAACCGGTCCCGGTTCGGCTCGAGGCGGTTCGCCGAACGGGGGGTCTGGCTCGAGTTCGGCTCGTCGAACGTTCGACGAACCGAACTCGAGCCCATAGGAAACAATGGCAGGCAATCACAAACACAGTAAAACACCTAGAAAACACCCTGAAAGGTGTCCAAAAGGTGACAAACAACTCACAACATAACACAAACACATGGGAAAGTGACAAGGACATATACTCATGTGAAAACAAAACAGCTGGACAAGGAAAAAGAGGGAGACACACAGATATATGAGTATATGCAAAGAAACATCGATTCCATTATTGTGCAACTTGAGCCCTGCTCATTTTAGGCTTCCAATCTGGATAAATTGCCTGAGCTCGCCACGTACGCCTTGAGGATCTTGTCGTGTCCTGCAGCCAGCGTTCTCTCGGAACCTGTCTTCAGTGCTGCTGGGGGTCTGCTGGCAGATAAGCACACGTGTCTGTCCACTGACAATGTGGACCTGGCTCTCAGAGGACTTTTCTTCCCCTGGGTCAGCCAGGGGAGGCGAAAGGCACGCGTATTTTTGAGAGTGCTTCATGCAAAGCATCTTTTTCTTTGTCAAAAGGGGGGCTCAACCGATGCCAGTCAAGTGGGGTGTGTGTGGCCCAGTTAGTGGCAACGAGGGAGACTGTGGTTGGAGTCCCCTCGCTGTGTCTCTAAAAGAACCAAGATGAACAAGTCATGGCTCTCAGAGGACTTTTCTTCCCCTGGGTCAGCCAGGGGACGGGAAAGGCACGCGTATTTTTGAGAGTGCTTCATGCAAAGCATCTTTTTCTTTTTCAAAAGGGGGCTCAACCGATGCCAGTCAAGTGGGGTGTGTGTGGCCCAGTTAGTGGCAACGAGGGAGACTGTGGTTGGAGTCCCCTCGCTGTGTCTCTAAAAGAACCAAGATGAACAAGTCATGGCTCTCAGAGGACTTTTCTTCCCCTGGGTCAGCCAGGGGACGGGAAAGGCACGCGTATTTTTGAGAGTGCTTCATGCAAAGCATCTTTTTCTTTGTCAAAAGGGGGGGTCAACCGATGCCAGTCAAGTGGGGTGTGTGTGGCCCAGTTAGTGGCAACGAGGGAGACTGTGGTTGGAGTCCCCTCGCTGTGTCTCTAAAAGAACCAAGATGAACAAGTCATGGCTCTCAGAGGACTTTTCTTCCCCTGGGTCAGCCAGGGGACGGGAAAGGCACGCGTATTTTTGAGAGTGCTTCATGCAAAGCATCTTTTTCTTTGTCAAAAGGGGGGGTCAACCGATGCCAGTCAAGTGGGGTGTGTGTGGCCCAGTTAGTGGCAACGAGGGAGACTGTGGTTGGAGTCCCCTCGCTGTGTCTCTAAAAGAACCAAGATGAACAAGTCATGGCTCTCAGAGGACTTTTCTTCCCCTGGGTCAGCCAGGGGACGGGAAAGGCACGCGTATTTTTGAGAGTGCTTCATGCAAAGCATCTTTTTCTTTTTCAAAAGGGGGCTCAACCGATGCCAGTCAAGTGGGGTGTGTGTGGCCCAGTTAGTGGCAACGAGGGAGACTGTGGTTGGAGTCCCCTCGCTGTGTCTCTAAAAGAACCAAGATGAACAAGTCATGGCTCTCAGAGGACTTTTCTTCCCCTGGGTCAGCCAGGGGACGGGAAAGGCACGCGTATTTTTGAGAGTGCTTCATGAAAAGCATCTTTTTCTTTGTCAAAAGGGGGGGTCAACCGATGCCAGTCAAGTGGGGTGTGTGTGGCCCAGTTAGTGGCAACGAGGGAGACTGTGGTTGGAGTCCCCTCGCTGTGTCTCTAAAAGAACCAAGATGAACAAGTCATGGCTCTCAGAGGACTTTTCTTCCCCTGGGTCAGCCAGGGGACGGGAAAGGCACGCGTATTTTTGAGAGTGCTTCATGCAAAGCATCTTTTTCTTTGTCAAAAGGGGGGCTCAACCGATGCCAGTCAAGTGGGGTGTGTGTGGCCCAGTTAGTGGCAACGAGGGAGACTGTGGTTGGAGTCCCCTCGCTGTGTCTCTAAAAGAACCAAGATGAACAAGTCATGGCTCTCAGAGGACTTTTCTTCCCCTGGGTCAGCCAGGGGACGGGAAAGGCACGCGTATTTTTGAGAGTGCTTCATGCAAAGCATCTTTTTCTTTTTCAAAAGGGGGCTCAACCGATGCCAGTCAAGTGGGGTGTGTGTGGCCCAGTTAGTGGCAACGAGGGAGACTGTGGTTGGAGTCCCCTCGCTGTGTCTCTAAAAGAACCAAGATGAACAAGTCATGGCTCTCAGAGGACTTTTCTTCCCCTGGGTCAGCCAGGGGACGGGAAAGGCACGCGTATTTTTGAGAGTGCTTCATGCAAAGCATCTTTTTCTTTGTCAAAAGGGGGGGTCAACCGATGCCAGTCAAGTGGGGTGTGTGTGGCCCAGTTAGTGGCAACGAGGGAGACTGTGGTTGGAGTCCCCTCGCTGTGTCTCTAAAAGAACCAAGATGAACAAGTCATGGCTCTCAGAGGACTTTTCTTCCCCTGGGTCAGCCAGGGGACGGGAAAGGCACGCGTATTTTTGAGAGTGCTTCATGCAAAGCATCTTTTTCTTTGTCAAAAGGGGGGGTCAACCGATGCCAGTCAAGTGGGGTGTGTGTGGCCCAGTTAGTGGCAACGAGGGAGACTGTGGTTGGAGTCCCCTCGCTGTGTCTCTAAAAGAACCAAGATGAACAAGTCATGGCTCTCAGAGGACTTTTCTTCCCCTGGGTCAGCCAGGGGACGGGAAAGGCACGCGTATTTTTGAGAGTGCTTCATGCAAAGCATCTTTTTCTTTTTCAAAAGGGGGCTCAACCGATGCCAGTCAAGTGGGGTGTGTGTGGCCCAGTTAGTGGCAACGAGGGAGACTGTGGTTGGAGTCCCCTCGCTGTGTCTCTAAAAGAACCAAGATGAACAAGTCATGGCTCTCAGAGGACTTTTCTTCCCCTGGGTCAGCCAGGGGACGGGAAAGGCACGCGTATTTTTGAGAGTGCTTCATGAAAAGCATCTTTTTCTTTGTCAAAAGGGGGGGTCAACCGATGCCAGTCAAGTGGGGTGTGTGTGGCCCAGTTAGTGGCCACGAGGGAGACTGTGGTTGGAGTCCCCTCGCTGTGTCTCTAAAAGAACCAAGATGAACAAGTCATGGCTCTCAGAGGACTTTTCTTCCCCTGGGTCAGCCAGGGGACGGGAAAGGCACGCGTATTTTTGAGAGTGCTTCATGCAAAGCATCTTTTTCTTTTTCAAAAGGGGGCTCAACCGATGCCAGTCAAGTGGGGTGTGTGTGGCCCAGTTAGTGGCAACGAGGGAGACTGTGGTTGGAGTCCCCTCGCTGTGTCTCTAAAAGAACCAAGATGAACAAGTCATGGCTCTCAGAGGACTTTTCTTCCCCTGGGTCAGCCAGGGGACGGGAAAGGCACGCGTATTTTTGAGAGTGCTTCATGAAAAGCATCTTTTTCTTTGTCAAAAGGGGGGGTCAACCGATGCCAGTCAAGTGGGGTGTGTGTGGCCCAGTTAGTGGCAACGAGGGAGACTGTGGTTGGAGTCCCCTCGCTGTGTCTCTAAAAGAACCAAGATGAACAAGTCATGGCTCTCAGAGGACTTTTCTTCCCCTGGGTCAGCCAGGGGACGGGAAAGGCACGCGTATTTTTGAGAGTGCTTCATGCAAAGCATCTTTTTCTTTTTCAAAAGGGGGCTCAACCGATGCCAGTCAAGTGGGGTGTGTGTGGCCCAGTTAGTGGCAACGAGGGAGACTGTGGTTGGAGTCCCCTCGCTGTGTCTCTAAAAGAACCAAGATGAACAAGTCATGGCTCTCAGAGGACTTTTCTTCCCCTGGGTCAGCCAGGGGACGGGAAAGGCACGCGTATTTTTGAGAGTGCTTCATGCAAAGCATCTTTTTCTTTTTCAAAAGGGGGCTCAACCGATGCCAGTCAAGTGGGGTGTGTGTGGCCCAGTTAGTGGCAACGAGGGAGACTGTGGTTGGAGTCCCCTCGCTGTGTCTCTAAAAGAACCAAGATGAACAAGTCATGGCTCTCAGAGGACTTTTCTTCCCCTGGGTCAGCCAGGGGACGGGAAAGGCACGCGTATTTTTGAGAGTGCTTCATGCAAAGCATCTTTTTCTTTTTCAAAAGGGGGCTCAACCGATGCCAGTCAAGTGGGGTGTGTGTGGCCCAGTTAGTGGCAACGAGGGAGACTGTGGTTGGAGTCCCCTCGCTGTGTCTCTAAAAGAACCAAGATGAACAAGTCATGGCTCTCAGAGGACTTTTCTTCCCCTGGGTCAGCCAGGGGACGGGAAAGGCACGCGTATTTTTGAGAGTGCTTCATGAAAAGCATCTTTTTCTTTGTCAAAAGGGGGGGTCAACCGATGCCAGTCAAGTGGGGTGTGTGTGGCCCAGTTAGTGGCAACGAGGGAGACTGTGGTTGGAGTCCCCTCGCTGTGTCTCTAAAAGAACCAAGATGAACAAGTCATGGCTCTCAGAGGACTTTTCTTCCCCTGGGTCAGCCAGGGGACGGGAAAGGCACGCGTATTTTTGAGAGTGCTTCATGAAAAGCATCTTTTTCTTTGTCAAAAGGGGGGGTCAACCGATGCCAGTCAAGTGGGGTGTGTGTGGCCCAGTTAGTGGCAACGAGGGAGACTGTGGTTGGAGTCCCCTCGCTGTGTCTCTAAAAGAACCAAGATGAACAAGTCATGGCTCTCAGAGGACTTTTCTTCCCCTGGGTCAGCCAGGGGACGGGAAAGGCACGCGTATTTTTGAGAGTGCTTCATGCAAAGCATCTTTTTCTTTTTCAAAAGGGGGCTCAACCGATGCCAGTCAAGTGGGGTGTGTGTGGCCCAGTTAGTGGCAACGAGGGAGACTGTGGTTGGAGTCCCCTCGCTGTGTCTCTAAAAGAACCAAGATGAACAAGTCATGGCTCTCAGAGGACTTTTCTTCCCCTGGGTCAGCCAGGGGACGGGAAAGGCACGCGTATTTTTGAGAGTGCTTCATGCAAAGCATCTTTTTCTTTTTCAAAAGGGGGCTCAACCGATGCCAGTCAAGTGGGGTGTGTGTGGCCCAGTTAGTGGCAACGAGGGAGACTGTGGTTGGAGTCCCCTCGCTGTGTCTCTAAAAGAACCAAGATGAACAAGTCATGGCTCTCAGAGGACTTTTCTTCCCCTGGGTCAGCCAGGGGACGGGAAAGGCACGCGTATTTTTGAGAGTGCTTCATGCAAAGCATCTTTTTCTTTTTCAAAAGGGGGCTCAACCGATGCCAGTCAAGTGGGGTGTGTGTGGCCCAGTTAGTGGCAACGAGGGAGACTGTGGTTGGAGTCCCCTCGCTGTGTCTCTAAAAGAACCAAGATGAACAAGTCATGGCTCTCAGAGGACTTTTCTTCCCCTGGGTCAGCCAGGGGACGGGAAAGGCACGCGTATTTTTGAGAGTGCTTCATGAAAAGCATCTTTTTCTTTGTCAAAAGGGGGGGTCAACCGATGCCAGTCAAGTGGGGTGTGTGTGGCCCAGTTAGTGGCAACGAGGGAGACTGTGGTTGGAGTCCCCTCGCTGTGTCTCTAAAAGAACCAAGATGAACAAGTCATGGCTCTCAGAGGACTTTTCTTCCCCTGGGTCAGCCAGGGGACGGGAAAGGCACGCGTATTTTTGAGAGTGCTTCATGCAAAGCATCTTTTTCTTTTTCAAAAGGGGGCTCAACCGATGCCAGTCAAGTGGGGTGTGTGTGGCCCAGTTAGTGGCAACGAGGGAGACTGTGGTTGGAGTCCCCTCGCTGTGTCTCTAAAAGAACCAAGATGAACAAGTCATGGCTCTCAGAGGACTTTTCTTCCCCTGGGTCAGCCAGGGGACGGGAAAGGCACGCGTATTTTTGAGAGTGCTTCATGCAAAGCATCTTTTTCTTTGTCAAAAGGGGGGGTCAACCGATGCCAGTCAAGTGGGGTGTGTGTGGCCCAGTTAGTGGCAACGAGGGAGACTGTGGTTGGAGTCCCCTCGCTGTGTCTCTAAAAGAACCAAGATGAACAAGTCATGGCTCTCAGAGGACTTTTCTTCCCCTGGGTCAGCCAGGGGACGGGAAAGGCACGCGTATTTTTGAGAGTGCTTCATGCAAAGCATCTTTTTCTTTGTCAAAAGGGGGGGTCAACCGATGCCAGTCAAGTGGGGTGTGTGTGGCCCAGTTAGTGGCAACGAGGGAGACTGTGGTTGGAGTCCCCTCGCTGTGTCTCTAAAAGAACCAAGATGAACAAGTCATGGCTCTCAGAGGACTTTTCTTCCCCTGGGTCAGCCAGGGGACGGGAAAGGCACGCGTATTTTTGAGAGTGCTTCATGCAAAGCATCTTTTTCTTTTTCAAAAGGGGGCTCAACCGATGCCAGTCAAGTGGGGTGTGTGTGGCCCAGTTAGTGGCAACGAGGGAGACTGTGGTTGGAGTCCCCTCGCTGTGTCTCTAAAAGAACCAAGATGAACAAGTCATGGCTCTCAGAGGACTTTTCTTCCCCTGGGTCAGCCAGGGGACGGGAAAGGCACGCGTATTTTTGAGAGTGCTTCATGCAAAGCATCTTTTTCTTTTTCAAAAGGGGGCTCAACCGATGCCAGTCAAGTGGGGTGTGTGTGGCCCAGTTAGTGGCAACGAGGGAGACTGTGGTTGGAGTCCCCTCGCTGTGTTTTACATGCTTTTAGAAGGGCATGAAATGGCTTGGAGGTTGACTTTCATCATATGCAAACTGTTGGCTACCAAAATGCTGCCTTTCCAACAACTGTGGTTATAGGCAATGAGGAACATACTGATGAAGATGAGACGCAGATACCCGATTGGGATGACAACTTAAATATTCGGTCAGGGCAAGAAGAAACTCGGTCTGAGGGGTAGGGGAGTGCAAACACAACAATTGATGATTAAGTTCTAGATCACACCTACTGTCAACCCACAGTCAGACACTCGAGGAGGTCAACAGAGGCGGTGGAGGAGGATGCAACCGACGTCGAAGTAACCTGGCGCCTTCCTGGACACAGTCGGAGCACTGGTAGCACGTCTACAACTGCATCCTCAGCCACCACTCTGCCTCTGAGCATTATTCGGGGTGGATCAACAGGTCGCATGGCCTCTAAGCCTTGCCTAGCCAGGTCCTTTTTTGACATAGAAAAAGATCGCCCAAATTATGTGATCTGTAAAATTTGTCATGGTTCTCTTAGTAGAGGTCAAAACCTCAGCAGTTTGACAACTTCTTCCATGAATCGTCACATGAATAAATATCATATGGCCCGATGGGAAGCTCACCGTGCTGCAATGCGGCCTAGCGGAGCGAACCATCCACCGCCTGCCCCTTCCAGTGCATCCGCGCGCTCGTCATCTTCTAGGACTGTGGGGACAGCTGTCACACCTGTTTTTCCACCCACAACTTCCACCACTGTAACCGCAACAGGCAGTTTGCTTGGTAGGTCGTCAGTTGGTTTGGAAGGGGAAACAAGTGAGTGTGTACAGCTCTCTCAGACATCGATAGCACCAACTTTGGATGAAGGCAACATCATGTCTCCGCCTGCACTTTCCTCACAAAGCTGCATTTTTCCAGGGACACCCGACTCAACACCGTCTACACACAGCAGCCAGATCTCTGTCCCTCAGATGTGGTCAAATAAAAGGCCACTTCCTGCGACCCATGACAAAGCGAAGAGGTTGACTCTATCCCTCTGTAAGCTGTTGACTACAGAAATGCTGCCTTTCCGCCTAGTGGACACACAGGATTTTAGAGACCTTATGTCTGTCGCTGTGCCCCAGTACCAGATGCCTAGTCGCCACTACTTCTCTAAGAAAGGTGTGCCCGCGCTACACCAGCATGTCGCACACAACATCACCGCTTCCTTGAGAAACTCTGTGTGTGAACGGGTGCATTTCACCACCGATACTTGGACCAGTAAGCATGGACAGGGACGTTACATGTCGCTGACTGGCCACTGGGTAACTATGGTGATAGATGGTGAAGGGTCTGCTGCACAAGTCTTGCCGTCCCCACGACTTGTGTGTCAATCCTCTGTCTGTCCAAGTTCCGCCACTGCTTCTGCATCCTCCACCTCATCTGGGTCCTCCACCTCCGCCCCAAGCCTGCCTGGTCAGGCCACCAGCGTTCTCACTGCGCAGAAGGAATCACGCACCCCTCATTACTATGCTGGTAGCAGAGCGCAACGGCATCAGGCGGTCTTTAGCTTGACATGTCTTTGAAATAGGAGTCACACAGCGACTGAGTTGTGGGCAGCTCTGGAGACTGATTTTGATAAATGGTTGTCTCCACTCAACCTGCAGCCTGGTAAGGCCGTGTGCGACAATGCTGCAAACCTGGGTGCGGCCCTTCGCCTGGGCAAGGTGACACACGTGCCTTGTATGGCTCACGTGTTTAACCTTGTTGTCCAGCAATTTTTAACACACTATCCCGGCCTAGATGGCCTTCTGACCAGGGCACGGAAACTGTCTGCAGTGCTCACTTCCGCCGTTCAACCGCCGCACCTGAGCGACTTGCATCGCTCCAGAAGTCTTTCGGCCTGCCGGTTCATCGCCTGAAATGCGATGTGGCGACACGCTGGAATTCAACTCTCCACATGTTACAGCGACTGTGGCAGCACCGGCGAGCCCTGGTGCAATACGTCATGATGTATAGCCTGGGCCAACGAGATGCAGAAGTGGGGCAGATCACCCTGATGGAGTGATCTCAGATCAAGGACCTATGCACCCTTCTGCACAGTTTCGACATGGCGACGAATATGTTTAGCGCTGACAATGCCATTATCAGCATGACGATTACAGTCATTTACATGCTGGAGCACACGCTAAACACTATTCGTAGTCAGGGGGTGGGACAACAGGAAGGGGAGGAACTACAGGAGGATTCATATGCGCAAGACACAACAACATCACCAAGGTCCAGACGTTCATCATCACCAACGCGGCAGGCATGGGACCATGGGGGACAGGGATCAACAAGGGCGCATGGTAGCAGGTGAGATGTTGAGGAAGGTGCAGGAGGACATGAAGATATGGAGGACGAACTGTCCATGGACATGGAAGACTCAGCAGATGAGGGGGACCTTGGTCAAATTTCAGTTGAAAGAGGTTGGGGGGAGATGACAGAGGAAGAAAGAACGGTTAGCACCTCTATGCCACAAACACAGCGTGGACTTGGTGCGCATGGCTGCGCAAGACACATGAGTGCCTTCTTGTTGCACTACCTCCAACATGACCCTCGTATTGTCAAAATTAGAAGTGATGATGACTACTGGCTTGCCACACTATTAGATCCCCGGGACAAGTCCAAATTTTGTGACATAATTCCACCCATAGAAAGGGACGCACGTATGCAGGAGTATCAGCAGAAGCTGTTACTCGATCTTAGCTCGGCTTTTCCACCAAACAACCGTGCAGGTGAAGGGAGTGATTCTCCCAGTTGTAACTTGACAAACATGGGACGGCCTCGTCATCTTCAACAGTCTACCCGTACCAGTAGGACCGTATCTGGTGCTGGTAACAGCAATTTTATGGAATCTTTTCATAATTTTTTTAGACCCTCCTTTGCAAGGCCACCAGAGACAACAAGTCTGACACATAGTCAACGGATGGAGAGGATGATACAGGAGTATCTCCAAATGAACATCGATGCAATGACTTTGCAAATGGAGCCTTGCTCCTTTTGGGCTTCAAATCTAGAAAAATGTCAAGAGCTCTCCAGTTACGCCTCGAAGATTTTGTCGTGTCCAGCTGCCAGCGTTGTCTCTGAACGTGTCTTCAGTGCTGCTGGGTGTGTGCTGACAGATAAGCGCACGCGTCTGTCCAGTGACAATGTGGACAGACTGACGTTCATCAAAATGAACAAGTCATGGATCCAGAAGGAATTTACTACCCCTGTGTCATCCTGGGGAGAGTAAATGCTTGTGGATTTGGAATGTGCTTGATGCAAATCAAAACATCCTGTTTGCAACTAGGGCACAAGTGCTGCCACTGATAAGGTGTCTGTGTGGGGCCCAATTTTTGGAAAAAAAGGGAGACTCCGCTTGGAGTAACCCTTGCTTGCTGTGTTTTTTAAAAATGATACAAGATGAACAGATCTGAAGGCAAGATGAAGCCAACATCATGTCTCCGCCTGCACTTTTCTCACAAACCTGCATTTTTCCAGGGACACCCTACTCAACACCGTCTACAGACAGCAGCCAGATCTCTGTCCCTCAGATGTGGTCAAATAAAAGGCCACTTACTGCGACCCATGACAAAGCTAAGTGGTTGACTCTATCCCTCTGTAAGCTGTTGGCTACCGAAATGCTGCCTTTACGCGTAGTGGACACACAGGATTTTACAGACCTTATGTCTGTCGCTGTGCCCCAGTACCAGATGCCCAATCACCACTGCTTCTCCAAGAAAAGCATGCCCGCGCTACACCGGCATGTCGCACACAACATCACCACTTCCTTGAGAAAATCTGTGTGCGACAGGGTGCATTTCAACACAGATACTTGGACCAGTAAGCATAGACAGGGTCATTACATGTCACTGACTGGGCACTGGCAAACTATGGTGAGAGATGGAGAAGGGTCTGCTGTACAAGTCTTGCCGTCCCCACGAGTTGTTTCAATCCTTGTTCTGTATGTAGAAGTTAATACACTGCTTCTGCCTCTTCAACCTCGTGTGGGTCCTCTACCTTTGCGCAAACCCTGTGTGGTCAGGCCACCCTTCCTTGCAACTGCGCACAAGGACTACCACACACCTCCTTACTATGCTGGCAGCAGAGCTCAATGCCATCAGGCGGTCAAAGTTTTACTTTGAAATGTATGGGAAATGTGAGTCACACCGCTATTACAGAGAATAGTAGTCAGGCAGGGTCAAAACATTAATTGAGGAACAGGAACAGAATGGGACGGCCAGGACTTAATCAGAAAACAAGCAGAGGTGAAATGCGTATCGGCCAACAAGGTACATAAACAGCAAGCAGGAAAAGTAGTCAGGTAACAAGCACACAAAATCATAAAACTGAACTGGGGGTAAAATTAACCAGAGGTTCATAGCTATGTCTGGCAGTGGTCTGCAGACAGGATGGGCATAAAAAAGGGTGTGGTGTCTTCCCATTGGTTGTAGCTGAATGATGGTATTTCATCTGTGAGATACCCACCAGCTACATTCAGCCAGAGATTCTGCATCTGTCAAGGTAATGCAGCCCAGTGGGTGAGCATAACCTGCGTCCACCTGCGCCGCTGGCATCGACTACTCTCCCATCATCAGCACTATTCATGAAAGGAACACGTTGTCACCTGGCGACCGGAGTACAAATTGACGGAGCGGACTCCGTTGGTGACTTAACAGCCGTGTGCGGCAATGATGCAAACCTGGCTGCGGGCCATCCTCAGGGCAATGTGACACACGTGCCTTTTATGGCTCACGTGTTGATCCGAATTCTCCAGCAATTTTTAAAACACCATCACGGCCTACATGGCCTTGTGCAGCGGGCACGCTCGCTATGTGCTCACTTCCATCGTGCGCACACAGCAGCTCAACAACTTTCATCACTCCGGAAGTCTTAGGGTCTGGCAGTTAAACGCCGGAAATGCGATGTTCCGACACGCAGGAATTGGAATCTGCACATGTTGCAGCGTGTGTGGCAGCACCGCAGAGCCCTGCTGAAATACGGTAAGACATATAGCCTGGGATAAGTTGATCCAGAGGTGGTGCAGATCACGCTGCTGGAGTGGTGTCAGATCAAGGACCTATGCACCCTGCTACACAGTTTTGAAATGTCGACGAAGATGTTTAGCACTGGCAATGTCATTCTCAGCGTGACAATTCTGGTCATCTACATGATGGAGCACACTGTAATTATTATTCGGAGTCAGGTGTTGGGACAAGAGGAAGGGGAGGAAGTACAGGAGGAGTCATATGCGGAAGGGATAACAAGATCTACGAGGTCCAGATGGTCAGCGGCACCTATGCGGCAGTCATGGTGAGGGAGAGGGATTAACAAGGGCGCATAGTATCAGCAAAAAGTGTTGATGAAAGTGCAGGAGCCCATGAAGAAATGGAGGACGAACTGGCGATGGGCATGGAAGACTCAGCAGATGAGTGAGAGCTTGCTCACATTTCGGTTGTGCGAGGTTGTGGGTAGAGGGCAGAGGAAGGATGCACGATTCTCACCTCTCTGCCACCAACACACCAAGGACTTGGTCCTCCTGGATGCACAAGACACATGAGCGCCTTCTTGCTGCACTACCTACATGACCCTCGGATTGTATGAATTTGAAGTAATCCTGAATACTGGGTTGCCACACTGTTAGATCCCCGGTACAAGACAAAATTTGGCGAACTAATTCCTGCCATAGAAATAGACGCACGTATACAGGAGTATCTGCAGAATGTGGTACGCAATCTTAGATCTACTTTTCCACTAAACACCAGTGCTGCACAGAGTGAATCTCAACACTTTGTCATGGATAGGAGGAAATGGTCTTTTACTTGTCCACATCGGAGGGACCGAGGGATGGCTGCTGTGCTGAGATGGCGTTGAGTACGGTGTCCCTGCACAGTTGCACTTTTGGTCATATCCCAAAATGAGTTGAAAAAGGACAGATGCTGTTGGAAAGGGGAACAGGTGTGTTGGAAAGGGGAAAAAAATTTTGGTCCGTGGATTTGGTGGTTAAACAACTGTAACATTTGCTGAAGAAACAACATCTGTTACAGTGGGACTGGCAGATTTGGATAAAGTGGTATATAATCTGTGACCGCTATATAACAAAAATTAATAAGAAAAGAAAGAGAAAGGTATATATCACCTTCAGCAGTCAGTGTCCACCGTGCTCCCAGTTGGAAAAGGAGAGGTTGGCAACTTGAAGGTTTGGTGGAGGATACAGAGCTGTGTGGCTATGAAACTAATAGTAGCCTGAACCGAGTTAGACGCCATTCGGATCTGGAGACTGTGAGCCCTGTTAGCGTCACAGGGTCCACATGCCCACCCAGCCCAGGAACTCCCTGTTAACAACACAGGGGCCATTGAGTACGCTGACCGTGTGCGTAGGGGCCACACCTGTGGACAGCAGGCGCATCAGCAGCAGCAGGCCTGTTAATGCCACTGGGCTGCACAAGCAGGACTGTTAGGACAGGAGCTGGTCTTAACCGTTCTGCGTTACCAACTGTGGTGGTGGCCTGCATCCACCACCCTATCCCTGCCTACCTCTGGCCTAAAGCCGCAATGGGTTCAACACATGGAGGTGTGCTCTTTCGGAGCATAATAGAAGACTGCGCACCTCCTTGTTGGCTCCAGCCCCTTTTATAACCTGGGTCCGCCCCAAACCAGGGTGAACCACAATGCACCTCCTGGAGACAAAAGCAGAGTGACACGTCATGAGTGGCATAACTAGCGTCCTATTTGGAAACGCAACTTCAATGATGACCTCATGGCTGCCATGACCCAAACACCTCACCAGTCATCGTCTGACCATCAATAATGCGGTGACAAGTCATAGGTGTGGGCCTCTGCAAGCCATTTGGGAGGACACCTGATGCCCTGTGGTCTATATGGGACCCCCACATCAGGGCCAGGGCCAAAGAGTTCATTACCGGACCTAGTCTCTGATGCAGGAAGTGCCTGAGCATGCTCAGTAGCATGAAATACAGTCTCTGAAAAAAGACTATCAGCTTTAGCATGGTGTCTAGGCACAAAACAGGACTTAGACCCGGCACAGAATGCAAGCACCTGTGCAAAGAGGCTTTTCACACTTAGTGTGGGAGCATGCGCTGTATCCCGAAATGAAGACTTAGCGTCAGGAATGGCACAGTCAGGCTGAGCATACTCACTAGGCGAAACACTGTAATTATGCTGCAGCTGGGGTACATCGGCACACGCATGCGCACTAGCTGCCTCTCCACACTTAGACGTGGAGGGGAAATTTGTCTTGGAGATGCTGTCTATGAACAGAAGGAAAAGCTAAAGGAAGCCTGACTTTCTATCCCTCCGAATTATGAAATGCAGCAATGAATTCCATGAGTTTGCTATAACATTAGCGTAGCTAAATGTGCATGAGGGTGTGATGTAGAGGTGCTAGAAATAGCTTGTCACCAGTGGGGCACTAATGGAATACAACAGCCAGTTCTATGATGCCACAAAATGGCAGTATTTTGTGCTATCATTATAGCTTATTAAAAACAGAGCACGAGGTTGTCATGCAGAGGTGCTGCACATAGATTTGCAGTAGTGTGAATAGACAAAAGTACAATAGCCACGTTTAGGATACAACTAGGTACAGTGAGTGTTTGCTAGTATAATGGCTGAGTTTAAAAAAGTTTGAGTGTGCAATGCAGGCAGATGTCCTGCAAATATCGTTCCAATACTGTGAATTGACAAAAGTACAATAGCCACGTTTAGGATACAACTAGGTACAGTGAGTGTTTGCTAGTATAATGGCTGAGTTTAAAAAAGTTTGAGTGTGCAATGCAGGCAGACGTGCTGCAAATAACGTTCCAATACTGTGAATAGACAAAAGTACAATAGCCACGTTTAGGATACAACTAGGTACACTGAGTGTTTGCTACTATAAATGGCTGAGTTTAAAAAAGTTTGAGTGTGCAATGCAGGCAGACGTGCTGCAAATAACGTTCCAATACTGTGAATTGACAAAAGTACAATAGCCACGTTTAGGATACAACTAGGTACAGTGAGTGTTTGCTAGTATAATGGCTGAGTTTAAAAAAGTTTGAGTGTGCAATGCAGGCAGACGTGCTGCAAATAACGTTCCAATACTGTGAATTGACAAAAGTACAATAGCCACGTTTAGGATACAACTAGGTACAGTGAGTGTTTGCTAGTATAATGGCTGAGTTTAAAAAAGTTTGAGTGTGCAATGCAGGCAGACGTGCTGCAAATAACGTTCCAATACTGTGAATTGACAAAAGTACAATAGCCACGTTTAGGATACAACTAGGTACAGTGAGTGTTTGCTAGTATAATGGCTGAGTTTAAAAAAGTTTGAGTGTGCAATGCAGGCAGACGTGCTGCAAATAACGTTCCAATACTGTGAATTGACAAAAGTACAATAGCCACGTTTAGGATACAACTAGGTACAGTGAGTGTTTGCTAGTATAATGGCTGAGTTTAAAAAAGTTAGAGTGTGCAATGCAGGCAGACGTGCTGCAAATAACGTTCCAATACTGTGAATAGACAAAAGTACAATAGCCACGTTTAGGATACAACTAGGTACAGTGAGTGTTTGCTAGTATAATGGCTGAGTTTAAAAAAGTTTGAGTGTGCAATGCAGGCAGACGTGCTGCAAATAACGTTCCAATACTGTGAATTGACAAAAGTACAATAGCCACGTTTAGGATACAACTAGGTACACTGAGTGTTTGCTACTATAAATGGCTGAGTTTAAAAAAGTTTGAGTGTGCAATGCAGGCAGACGTGCTGCAAATAACGTTCCAATACTGTGAATTGACAAAAGTACAATAGCCACGTTTAGGATACAACTAGGTACACTGAGTGTTTGCTACTATAAATGGCTGAGTTTAAAAAAGTTTGAGTGTGCAATGCAGGCAGACGTGCTGCAAATAACGTTCCAATACTGTGAATTGACAAAAGTACAATAGCCACGTTTAGGATACAACTAGGTACAGTGAGTGTTTGCTAGTATAATGGCTGAGTTTAAAAAAGTTTGAGTGTGCAATGCAGGCAGACGTGCTGCAAATAACGTTCCAATACTGTGAATAGACAAAAGTACAATAGCCACGTTTAGGATACAACTAGGTACACTGAGTGTTTGCTACTATAAATGGCTGAGTTTAAAAAAGTTTGAGTGTGCAATGCAGGCAGACGTGCTGCAAATAACGTTCCAATACTGTGAATTGACAAAAGTACAATAGCCACGTTTAGGATACAACTAGGTACACTGAGTGTTTGCTACTATAAATGGCTGAGTTTAAAAAAGTTTGAGTGTGCAATGCAGGCAGACGTGCTGCAAATAACGTTCCAATACTGTGAATTGACAAAAGTACAATAGCCACGTTTAGGATACAACTAGGTACACTGAGTGTTTGCTAGTATAATGGCTGAGTTTAAAAAAGTTAGAGTGTGCAATGCAGGCAGACGTGCTGCAAATATCGTTCCAATACTGTGAATAGACAAAAGTACAATAGCCACGTTTAGGATACAACTAGGTACACTGAGTGTTTGCTACTATAAATGGCTGAGTTTAAAAAAGTTAGAGTGTGCAATGCAGGCAGACGTGCTGCAAATATCGTTCCAATACTGTGAATAGACAAAAGTACAATAGCCACGTTTAGGATACAACTAGGTACACTGAGTGTTTGCTAGTATAATGGCTTAGTAACAATGAGTTGTAGTGTGCAATGCAGGCAGACGTGCTCTGCAAATGTCTTTGCACTAGTGGGACTATAGCAAAGTCCAATAGCCACGTTTAGGATGCCACTAGGTACACTGAGTGTTTGCTAGTAAAATTGCTTAGTTTAAAAAAGTTGGAGTGTGCAATGCAGGCAGATGTGCTCTGCTAATATCTTTGCACTAGTGGGACTATAGCAAAGTCCAATAGCCACGTATAGGATGCCACTAGGTACACTGAGTGTTTGCTAGTATAATGGCTTAGTTAAAATGAGTTTGAGTGTGCAATGCAGGCAGACGCGCTATGCAAATGTCTTTGCACTAGTGGGACTATAGCAAAGTCCAATAGCCACGTATAGGATGCCACTAGGTACACTGAGTGTTTGCTAGTATAATGGCTTGGTTTTAATGAGTTGGAGTGTGCAATGCAGGCAGACGCGCTCTGCAAATGTCTTTGCACTAGTGGGACTATAGCAAAGTCCAATAGCCACGTATAGGATGCCACTAGGTACACTGAGTGTTTGCTAGTATAATGGCTTGGTTAGAATGAGTTGTAGTGTGCAATGCAGGCAGATGTGCTCTGCTAATGTCTTTGCACTAGTGGGACTATAGCAAAGTCCAATAGCCACGTATAGGATGCCACTAGGTACACTGAGTGTTTGCTAGTATAATGGCTGAGTTTAAAAAAGTTAGAGTGTGCAATGCAGGCAGACGTGCTGCAAATATCGTTCCAATACTGTGAATAGACAAAAGTACAATAGCCACGTTTAGGATACAACTAGGTACACTGAGTGTTTGCTACTATAAATGGCTGAGTTTAAAAAAGTTTGAGTGTGCAATGCAGGCAGACGTGCTGCAAATAACGTTCCAATACTGTGAATTGACAAAAGTACAATAGCCACGTTTAGGATACAACTAGGTACACTGAGTGTTTGCTACTATAAATGGCTGAGTTTAAAAAAGTTAGAGTGTGCAATGCAGGCAGACGTGCTGCAAATATCGTTCCAATACTGTGAATAGACAAAAGTACAATAGCCACGTTTAGGATACAACTAGGTACACTGAGTGTTTGCTAGTATAATGGCTTAGTAACAATGAGTTGTAGTGTGCAATGCAGGCAGACGTGCTCTGCAAATGTCTTTGCACTAGTGGGACTATAGCAAAGTCCAATAGCCACGTTTAGGATGCCACTAGGTACACTGAGTGTTTGCTAGTAAAATTGCTTAGTTTAAAAAAGTTGGAGTGTGCAATGCAGGCAGATGTGCTCTGCTAATATCTTTGCACTAGTGGGACTATAGCAAAGTCCAATAGCCACGTATAGGATGCCACTAGGTACACTGAGTGTTTGCTAGTATAATGGCTTAGTTAAAATGAGTTTGAGTGTGCAATGCAGGCAGACGCGCTATGCAAATGTCTTTGCACTAGTGGGACTATAGCAAAGTCCAATAGCCACGTATAGGATGCCACTAGGTACACTGAGTGTTTGCTAGTATAATGGCTTGGTTTTAATGAGTTGGAGTGTGCAATGCAGGCAGACGCGCTCTGCAAATGTCTTTGCACTAGTGGGACTATAGCAAAGTCCAATAGCCACGTATAGGATGCCACTAGGTACACTGAGTGTTTGCTAGTATAATGGCTTGGTTAGAATGAGTTGTAGTGTGCAATGCAGGCAGATGTGCTCTGCTAATGTCTTTGCACTAGTGGGACTATAGCAAAGTCCAATAGCCACGTATAGGATGCCACTAGGTACACTGAGTGTTTGCTAGTATAATGGCTTAGTTAAAATGAGTTTGAGTGTGCAATGCAGGCAGACGCGCTATGCAAATGTCTTTGCACTAGTGGGACTATAGCAAAGTCCAATAGCCACGTATAGGATGCCACTAGGTACACTGAGTGTTTGCTAGTATAATGGCTTGGTTAGAATGAGTTGTAGTGTGCAATGCAGGCAGATGTGCTCTGCTAATGTCTTTGCACTAGTGGGACTATAGCAAAGTCCAATAGCCACGTATAGGATGCCACTAGGTACACTGAGTGTTTGCTAGTATAATGGCTTAGTTAAAATGAGTTTGAGTGTGCAATGCCGGCAGACGCGCTATGCAAATGTCTTTGCACTAGTGGGACTATAGCAAAGTCCAATAGCCACGTATAGGATGCCACTAGGTACACTGAGTGTTTGCTAGTATAATGGCTTGGTTTTAATGAGTTGGAGTGTGCAATGCAGGCAGACGCGCTCTGCAAATGTCTTTGCACTAGTGGGACTATAGCAAAGTCCAATAGCCACGTATAGGATGCCACTAGGTACACTGAGTGTTTGCTAGTATAATGGCTTGGTTAGAATGAGTTGTAGTGTGCAATGCAGGCAGACGCGCTCTGCAAATGTCTTTGCACTAGTGGGACTATAGCAAAGTCCAATAGCCACGTATAGGATGCCACTAGGTACACTGAGTGTTTGCTAGTATAATGGCTTGGTTAGAATGAGTTGTAGTGTGCAATGCAGGCAGACGCGCTCTGCAAATGTCTTTGCACTAGTGGGACTATAGCAAAGTCCAATAGCCACGTATAGGATGCCACTAGGTACACTGAGTGTTTGCTAGTATAATGGCTTAGTTATCAGTTGGAGTGTGCAGAGGACAAGAGGGTACAGTGGCAGGATTGTGGTGCTCTGGGTAGAGGAATGGAAGCCTGCCTTTCTATTCCCTCCTAATGGTGAAATGCAGGTAGGAAATCCCTGACCTGGGCTACACAGACGCTGTTGCTGTTTGCAGGACCTGTCACCTATGGCTCTCTGACCCTGCCGGTTGGAGCCCTTAAAAGGACTGCTATAAAGTGCTCTCCCTAAGCTGTCTAACGCTGTGTATGCAGCGCATACAGCTGTATCGGCTATAGGACTCAGGAAGACGGAGCTGCGACAGTGATGTCTGACACCAAAGACGCAGAAGGCAGATAATGGCGTCCGTGAAGAAAATGTCCGGTTTTATAATGCAGGGACATGTGACATGCAGATCCTATCACACATGCCGTTGCTTCTCTGGCTCAAAGTCCACTTAGCTGTGTGTGTGTCTGGGATTGGCTGACATGCTGGCCCGCCCCACAAGACGCGCGCGCTTAGGGAAGGAAGACAAGAAAAAAAAAAAAAAAAAAATGGCGATCGCCATTATAGAAACAGCAGTGATCTGAAGGCGCTGTTCACGCACACTATACACTGAAATGTGATAATAGTTTGATTCACAGAGTGACTTACACTATTACAGCAGAAACCAAGCTATGATTTAGCTGTTTTTTGGCTGCTAGAACCGTTCTCGAACGTTTCTAGAACTACCGAGCTTTTGCAAAAAGCTCGAGTTCTAGTTCGATCTAGAACATGCCCCAAAATCACTCGAGCCGCGAACTGGAGAACCACGAACCACGAACCGCGCTCAACTCTAATCAACAGGCAGGCTACAGAAAAGCTTACTAACAAAGGTTAGAGAGGGGCTTTCTCAGAGGGCTTTTTACAGTTTGTCTATTCCCAATTAGCCGGTTTAGTATACTTAATGAAAGTACTAATTCTTTCATAGGCCGCCCATTCTTAGTATTTGACGTTCAGGTAACAACAGGTAACTTTATTTGGAGTGGAAGCAGAGAGATAACACCAGATGCCAATTGTAGATCCTCTCACACCTGTGGTCACTGCAGCATCTGACTCCACTTTGTCCAAAAGGGATCTATTCCATTCAATTACACATGATCTAGATTAGACTGACAACAAGATACTGCACGGGACATAGCAGAGTTGGTGAAGTTGAGTGGTGATGAGTTTGCTATTTGGATGAATAAAGCAAGTAAAAAGTGTGTTAGATAAAAATTCATTTCAATTCGCTAATCGGGCTAATATGAATCAGGTGAATCGAGTTCTGCTTTTGGAAACTGGGTTAAGAAGGGGTGCACCGTTCCTGGAGGTACTGCAATACCAGGTCAATGCGTGGAGTGGACAGAGCAAGCTCTTTTTCCATCTCCCTGTTCTAAAAATCCATTTAATATATGGTCCCCAGATAGGGGACGTATCAGATATTAAACTGATAAGAACAGATACTACACTTGATCTTAGCCAAAAGGCCGAGAAGCGATAACCAGAATTGGTTTGGGCCTCGAGTGGCACCCTGGCCTATGCCGGACACATCTTAGGGAGAGAGAGCGAGAGGGAGACAAACCCACGCCTACACAAGACATTTTGTCACCCAAGCCAACCCTTGAAAAGGCTGCTTTGCAGAGCAAAAACAAGAAGAATGGTGCGTTTTGCAGCCGCCGCCCACTGCAATGAATCTGAATAACTCCTCCTTTAGGGCGCAAGCAACTCCCCTCCCCCTTGCAGTCTTTCCAATTCACGATACAAAAAGACGGACAGGACAGGTTGCCTGACTTTCCGTCACTGCCACCCTTTGCCATCCTTACCCGTAGAAAGCCCTTTCATCATCCCCAAACCCTAATCTTTTCCCTTTCCTTCCCAGCCCCCAAACCCTGCCCTCTGTACCTTTCTCACCACCCGCTTCCCTTCTCCTGTCATCCCCCTACCACCCGGGAAAAAAAGAGATTGCCCCCTCCTTCCACTAGCCCACCCTCCCACCCAAAGAACAACTTCTTCTGCGCAGCTTGTTTTCTAGGCAGCAGCGCTATTGTGATGTCATCGGGGGGCATTGTGACAAGCCGCCAGTGTTCCGTCTCTTCATGTTGTGCACTGTTCAAACCGAAAATACATCAACAGGCAGGCTACAGAAAAGCTTACTAACAAAGGTTAGAGAGGGGCTTTCTCAGAGGGCTTTTTACAGTTTGTCTATTCCCAATTAGCCGGTTTAGTATACTTAATGAAAGTACTAATTCTTTCATAGGCCGCCCATTCTTAGTATTTGACGTTCAGGTAACAACAGGTAACTTTATTTGGAGTGGAAGCAGAGAGATAACACCAGATGCCAATTGTAGATCCTCTCACACCTGTGGTCACTGCAGCATCTGACTCCACTTTGTCCAAAAGGGATCTATTCCATTCAATTACACATGATCTAGATTAGACTGACAACAAGATACTGCACGGGACATAGCAGAGTTGGTGAAGTTGAGTGGTGATGAGTTTGCTATTTGGATGAATAAAGCAAGTAAAAAGTGTGTTAGATAAAAATTCATTTCAATTCGCTAATCGGGCTAATATGAATCAGGTGAATCGAGTTCTGCTTTTGGAAACTGGGTTAAGAAGGGGTGCACCGTTCCTGGAGGTACTGCAATACCAGGTCAATGCGTGGAGTGGACAGAGCAAGCTCTTTTTCCATCTCCCTGTTCTAAAAATCCATTTAATATATGGTCCCCAGATAGGGGACGTATCAGATATTAAACTGATAAGAACAGATACTACACTTGATCTTAGCCAAAAGGCCGAGAAGCGATAACCAGAATTGGTTTGGGCCTCGAGTGGCACCCTGGCCTATGCCGGACACATCTTAGGGAGAGAGAGCGAGAGGGAGACAAACCCACGCCTACACAAGACATTTTGTCACCCAAGCCAACCCTTGAAAAGGCTGCTTTGCAGAGCAAAAACAAGAAGAATGGTGCGTTTTGCAGCCGCCGCCCACTGCAATGAATCTGAATAACTCCTCCTTTAGGGCGCAAGCAACTCCCCTCCCCCTTGCAGTCTTTCCAATTCACGATACAAAAAGACGGACAGGACAGGTTGCCTGACTTTCCGTCACTGCCACCCTTTGCCATCCTTACCCGTAGAAAGCCCTTTCATCATCCCCAAACCCTAATCTTTTCCCTTTCCTTCCCAGCCCCCAAACCCTGCCCTCTGTACCTTTCTCACCACCCGCTTCCCTTCTCCTGTCATCCCCCTACCACCCGGGAAAAAAAGAGATTGCCCCCTCCTTCCACTAGCCCACCCTCCCACCCAAAGAACAACTTCTTCTGCGCAGCTTGTTTTCTAGGCAGCAGCGCTATTGTGATGTCATCGGGGGGCATTGTGACAAGCCGCCAGTGTTCCGTCTCTTCATGTTGTGCACTGTTCAAACCGAAAATACATCAACAGGCAGGCTACAGAAAAGCTTACTAACAAAGGTTAGAGAGGGGCTTTCTCAGAGGGCTTTTTACAGTTTGTCTATTCCCAATTAGCCGGTTTAGTATACTTAATGAAAGTACTAATTCTTTCATAGGCCGCCCATTCTTAGTATTTGACGTTCAGGTAACAACAGGTAACTTTATTTGGAGTGGAAGCAGAGAGATAACACCAGATGCCAATTGTAGATCCTCTCACACCTGTGGTCACTGCAGCATCTGACTCCACTTTGTCCAAAAGGGATCTATTCCATTCAATTACACATGATCTAGATTAGACTGACAACAAGATACTGCACGGGACATAGCAGAGTTGGTGAAGTTGAGTGGTGATGAGTTTGCTATTTGGATGAATAAAGCAAGTAAAAAGTGTGTTAGATAAAAATTCATTTCAATTCGCTAATCGGGCTAATATGAATCAGGTGAATCGAGTTCTGCTTTTGGAAACTGGGTTAAGAAGGGGTGCACCGTTCCTGGAGGTACTGCAATACCAGGTCAATGCGTGGAGTGGACAGAGCAAGCTCTTTTTCCATCTCCCTGTTCTAAAAATCCATTTAATATATGGTCCCCAGATAGGGGACGTATCAGATATTAAACTGATAAGAACAGATACTACACTTGATCTTAGCCAAAAGGCCGAGAGCCGATAACCAGAATTGGTTTGGGCCTCGAGTGGCACCCTGGCCTATGCCGGACACATCTTAGGGAGAGAGAGCGAGAGGGAGACAAACCCACGCCTACACAAGACATTTTGTCACCCAAGCCAACCCTTGAAAAGGCTGCTTTGCAGAGCAAAAACAAGAAGAATGGTGCGTTTTGCAGCCGCCGCCCACTGCAATGAATCTGAATAACTCCTCCTTTAGGGCGCAAGCAACTCCCCTCCCCCTTGCAGTCTTTCCAATTCACGATACAAAAAGACGGACAGGACAGGTTGCCTGACTTTCCGTCACTGCCACCCTTTGCCATCCTTACCCGTAGAAAGCCCTTTCATCATCCCCAAACCCTAATCTTTTCCCTTTCCTTCCCAGCCCCCAAACCCTGCCCTCTGTACCTTTCTCACCACCCGCTTCCCTTCTCCTGTCATCCCCCTACCACCCGGGAAAAAAAGAGATTGCCCCCTCCTTCCACTAGCCCACCCTCCCACCCAAAGAACAACTTCTTCTGCGCAGCTTGTTTTCTAGGCAGCAGCGCTATTGTGATGTCATCGGGGGGCATTGTGACAAGCCGCCAGTGTTCCGTCTCTTCATGTTGTGCACTGTTCAAACCGAAAATACATCAACAGGCAGGCTACAGAAAAGCTTACTAACAAAGGTTAGAGAGGGGCTTTCTCAGAGGGCTTTTTACAGTTTGTCTATTCCCAATTAGCCGGTTTAGTATACTTAATGAAAGTACTAATTCTTTCATAGGCCGCCCATTCTTAGTATTTGACGTTCAGGTAACAACAGGTAACTTTATTTGGAGTGGAAGCAGAGAGATAACACCAGATGCCAATTGTAGATCCTCTCACACCTGTGGTCACTGCAGCATCTGACTCCACTTTGTCCAAAAGGGATCTATTCCATTCAATTACACATGATCTAGATTAGACTGACAACAAGATACTGCACGGGACATAGCAGAGTTGGTGAAGTTGAGTGGTGATGAGTTTGCTATTTGGATGAATAAAGCAAGTAAAAAGTGTGTTAGATAAAAATTCATTTCAATTCGCTAATCGGGCTAATATGAATCAGGTGAATCGAGTTCTGCTTTTGGAAACTGGGTTAAGAAGGGGTGCACCGTTCCTGGAGGTACTGCAATACCAGGTCAATGCGTGGAGTGGACAGAGCAAGCTCTTTTTCCATCTCCCTGTTCTAAAAATCCATTTAATATATGGTCCCCAGATAGGGGACGTATCAGATATTAAACTGATAAGAACAGATACTACACTTGATCTTAGCCAAAAGGCCGAGAAGCGATAACCAGAATTGGTTTGGGCCTCGAGTGGCACCCTGGCCTATGCCGGACACATCTTAGGGAGAGAGAGCGAGAGGGAGACAAACCCACGCCTACACAAGACATTTTGTCACCCAAGCCAACCCTTGAAAAGGCTGCTTTGCAGAGCAAAAACAAGAAGAATGGTGCGTTTTGCAGCCGCCGCCCACTGCAATGAATCTGAATAACTCCTCCTTTAGGGCGCAAGCAACTCCCCTCCCCCTTGCAGTCTTTCCAATTCACGATACAAAAAGACGGACAGGACAGGTTGCCTGACTTTCCGTCACTGCCACCCTTTGCCATCCTTACCCGTAGAAAGCCCTTTCATCATCCCCAAACCCTAATCTTTTCCCTTTCCTTCCCAGCCCCCAAACCCTGCCCTCTGTACCTTTCTCACCACCCGCTTCCCTTCTCCTGTCATCCCCCTACCACCCGGGAAAAAAAGAGATTGCCCCCTCCTTCCACTAGCCCACCCTCCCACCCAAAGAACAACTTCTTCTGCGCAGCTTGTTTTCTAGGCAGCAGCGCTATTGTGATGTCATCGGGGGGCATTGTGACAAGCCGCCAGTGTTCCGTCTCTTCATGTTGTGCACTGTTCAAACCGAAAATACATCAACAGGCAGGCTACAGAAAAGCTTACTAACAAAGGTTAGAGAGGGGCTTTCTCAGAGGGCTTTTTACAGTTTGTCTATTCCCAATTAGCCGGTTTAGTATACTTAATGAAAGTACTAATTCTTTCATAGGCCGCCCATTCTTAGTATTTGACGTTCAGGTAACAACAGGTAACTTTATTTGGAGTGGAAGCAGAGAGATAACACCAGATGCCAATTGTAGATCCTCTCACACCTGTGGTCACTGCAGCATCTGACTCCACTTTGTCCAAAAGGGATCTATTCCATTCAATTACACATGATCTAGATTAGACTGACAACAAGATACTGCACGGGACATAGCAGAGTTGGTGAAGTTGAGTGGTGATGAGTTTGCTATTTGGATGAATAAAGCAAGTAAAAAGTGTGTTAGATAAAAATTCATTTCAATTCGCTAATCGGGCTAATATGAATCAGGTGAATCGAGTTCTGCTTTTGGAAACTGGGTTAAGAAGGGGTGCACCGTTCCTGGAGGTACTGCAATACCAGGTCAATGCGTGGAGTGGACAGAGCAAGCTCTTTTTCCATCTCCCTGTTCTAAAAATCCATTTAATATATGGTCCCCAGATAGGGGACGTATCAGATATTAAACTGATAAGAACAGATACTACACTTGATCTTAGCCAAAAGGCCGAGAGCCGATAACCAGAATTGGTTTGGGCCTCGAGTGGCACCCTGGCCTATGCCGGACACATCTTAGGGAGAGAGAGCGAGAGGGAGACAAACCCACGCCTACACAAGACATTTTGTCACCCAAGCCAACCCTTGAAAAGGCTGCTTTGCAGAGCAAAAACAAGAAGAATGGTGCGTTTTGCAGCCGCCGCCCACTGCAATGAATCTGAATAACTCCTCCTTTAGGGCGCAAGCAACTCCCCTCCCCCTTGCAGTCTTTCCAATTCACGATACAAAAAGACGGACAGGACAGGTTGCCTGACTTTCCGTCACTGCCACCCTTTGCCATCCTTACCCGTAGAAAGCCCTTTCATCATCCCCAAACCCTAATCTTTTCCCTTTCCTTCCCAGCCCCCAAACCCTGCCCTCTGTACCTTTCTCACCACCCGCTTCCCTTCTCCTGTCATCCCCCTACCACCCGGGAAAAAAAGAGATTGCCCCCTCCTTCCACTAGCCCACCCTCCCACCCAAAGAACAACTTCTTCTGCGCAGCTTGTTTTCTAGGCAGCAGCGCTATTGTGATGTCATCGGGGGGCATTGTGACAAGCCGCCAGTGTTCCGTCTCTTCATGTTGTGCACTGTTCAAACCGAAAATACATCAACAGGCAGGCTACAGAAAAGCTTACTAACAAAGGTTAGAGAGGGGCTTTCTCAGAGGGCTTTTTACAGTTTGTCTATTCCCAATTAGCCGGTTTAGTATACTTAATGAAAGTACTAATTCTTTCATAGGCCGCCCATTCTTAGTATTTGACGTTCAGGTAACAACAGGTAACTTTATTTGGAGTGGAAGCAGAGAGATAACACCAGATGCCAATTGTAGATCCTCTCACACCTGTGGTCACTGCAGCATCTGACTCCACTTTGTCCAAAAGGGATCTATTCCATTCAATTACACATGATCTAGATTAGACTGACAACAAGATACTGCACGGGACATAGCAGAGTTGGTGAAGTTGAGTGGTGATGAGTTTGCTATTTGGATGAATAAAGCAAGTAAAAAGTGTGTTAGATAAAAATTCATTTCAATTCGCTAATCGGGCTAATATGAATCAGGTGAATCGAGTTCTGCTTTTGGAAACTGGGTTAAGAAGGGGTGCACCGTTCCTGGAGGTACTGCAATACCAGGTCAATGCGTGGAGTGGACAGAGCAAGCTCTTTTTCCATCTCCCTGTTCTAAAAATCCATTTAATATATGGTCCCCAGATAGGGGACGTATCAGATATTAAACTGATAAGAACAGATACTACACTTGATCTTAGCCAAAAGGCCGAGAAGCGATAACCAGAATTGGTTTGGGCCTCGAGTGGCACCCTGGCCTATGCCGGACACATCTTAGGGAGAGAGAGCGAGAGGGAGACAAACCCACGCCTACACAAGACATTTTGTCACCCAAGCCAACCCTTGAAAAGGCTGCTTTGCAGAGCAAAAACAAGAAGAATGGTGCGTTTTGCAGCCGCCGCCCACTGCAATGAATCTGAATAACTCCTCCTTTAGGGCGCAAGCAACTCCCCTCCCCCTTGCAGTCTTTCCAATTCACGATACAAAAAGACGGACAGGACAGGTTGCCTGACTTTCCGTCACTGCCACCCTTTGCCATCCTTACCCGTAGAAAGCCCTTTCATCATCCCCAAACCCTAATCTTTTCCCTTTCCTTCCCAGCCCCCAAACCCTGCCCTCTGTACCTTTCTCACCACCCGCTTCCCTTCTCCTGTCATCCCCCTACCACCCGGGAAAAAAAGAGATTGCCCCCTCCTTCCACTAGCCCACCCTCCCACCCAAAGAACAACTTCTTCTGCGCAGCTTGTTTTCTAGGCAGCAGCGCTATTGTGATGTCATCGGGGGGCATTGTGACAAGCCGCCAGTGTTCCGTCTCTTCATGTTGTGCACTGTTCAAACCGAAAATACATCAACAGGCAGGCTACAGAAAAGCTTACTAACAAAGGTTAGAGAGGGGCTTTCTCAGAGGGCTTTTTACAGTTTGTCTATTCCCAATTAGCCGGTTTAGTATACTTAATGAAAGTACTAATTCTTTCATAGGCCGCCCATTCTTAGTATTTGACGTTCAGGTAACAACAGGTAACTTTATTTGGAGTGGAAGCAGAGAGATAACACCAGATGCCAATTGTAGATCCTCTCACACCTGTGGTCACTGCAGCATCTGACTCCACTTTGTCCAAAAGGGATCTATTCCATTCAATTACACATGATCTAGATTAGACTGACAACAAGATACTGCACGGGACATAGCAGAGTTGGTGAAGTTGAGTGGTGATGAGTTTGCTATTTGGATGAATAAAGCAAGTAAAAAGTGTGTTAGATAAAAATTCATTTCAATTCGCTAATCGGGCTAATATGAATCAGGTGAATCGAGTTCTGCTTTTGGAAACTGGGTTAAGAAGGGGTGCACCGTTCCTGGAGGTACTGCAATACCAGGTCAATGCGTGGAGTGGACAGAGCAAGCTCTTTTTCCATCTCCCTGTTCTAAAAATCCATTTAATATATGGTCCCCAGATAGGGGACGTATCAGATATTAAACTGATAAGAACAGATACTACACTTGATCTTAGCCAAAAGGCCGAGAAGCGATAACCAGAATTGGTTTGGGCCTCGAGTGGCACCCTGGCCTATGCCGGACACATCTTAGGGAGAGAGAGCGAGAGGGAGA
Source organism: Anomaloglossus baeobatrachus (assembly GCF_048569485.1). Classification (NCBI taxonomy): domain Eukaryota; kingdom Metazoa; phylum Chordata; class Amphibia; order Anura; family Aromobatidae; genus Anomaloglossus; species Anomaloglossus baeobatrachus. The sequence continues at coordinate 122,304 of NW_027443465.1, read as the reverse complement.
CAAACCCACGCCTACACAAGACATTTTGTCACCCAAGCCAACCCTTGAAAAGGCTGCTTTGCAGAGCAAAAACAAGAAGAATGGTGCGTTTTGCAGCCGCCGCCCACTGCAATGAATCTGAATAACTCCTCCTTTAGGGCGCAAGCAACTCCCCTCCCCCTTGCAGTCTTTCCAATTCACGATACAAAAAGACGGACAGGACAGGTTGCCTGACTTTCCGTCACTGCCACCCTTTGCCATCCTTACCCGTAGAAAGCCCTTTCATCATCCCCAAACCCTAATCTTTTCCCTTTCCTTCCCAGCCCCCAAACCCTGCCCTCTGTACCTTTCTCACCACCCGCTTCCCTTCTCCTGTCATCCCCCTACCACCCGGGAAAAAAAGAGATTGCCCCCTCCTTCCACTAGCCCACCCTCCCACCCAAAGAACAACTTCTTCTGCGCAGCTTGTTTTCTAGGCAGCAGCGCTATTGTGATGTCATCGGGGGGCATTGTGACAAGCCGCCAGTGTTCCGTCTCTTCATGTTGTGCACTGTTCAAACCGAAAATACATCAACAGGCAGGCTACAGAAAAGCTTACTAACAAAGGTTAGAGAGGGGCTTTCTCAGAGGGCTTTTTACAGTTTGTCTATTCCCAATTAGCCGGTTTAGTATACTTAATGAAAGTACTAATTCTTTCATAGGCCGCCCATTCTTAGTATTTGACGTTCAGGTAACAACAGGTAACTTTATTTGGAGTGGAAGCAGAGAGATAACACCAGATGCCAATTGTAGATCCTCTCACACCTGTGGTCACTGCAGCATCTGACTCCACTTTGTCCAAAAGGGATCTATTCCATTCAATTACACATGATCTAGATTAGACTGACAACAAGATACTGCACGGGACATAGCAGAGTTGGTGAAGTTGAGTGGTGATGAGTTTGCTATTTGGATGAATAAAGCAAGTAAAAAGTGTGTTAGATAAAAATTCTTTTCAATTCGCTAATCGGGCTAATATGAATCAGGTGAATCGAGTTCTGCTTTTGGAAACTGGGTTAAGAAGGGGTGCACCGTTCCTGGAGGTACTGCAATACCAGGTCAATGCGTGGAGTGGACAGAGCAAGCTCTTTTTCCATCTCCCTGTTCTAAAAATCCATTTAATATATGGTCCCCAGATAGGGGACGTATCAGATATTAAACTGATAAGAACAGATACTACACTTGATCTTAGCCAAAAGGCCGAGAAGCGATAACCAGAATTGGTTTGGGCCTCGAGTGGCACCCTGGCCTATGCCGGACACATCTTAGGGAGAGAGAGCGAGAGGGAGACAAACCCACGCCTACACAAGACATTTTGTCACCCAAGCCAACCCTTGAAAAGGCTGCTTTGCAGAGCAAAAACAAGAAGAATGGTGCGTTTTGCAGCCGCCGCCCACTGCAATGAATCTGAATAACTCCTCCTTTAGGGCGCAAGCAACTCCCCTCCCCCTTGCAGTCTTTCCAATTCACGATACAAAAAGACGGACAGGACAGGTTGCCTGACTTTCCGTCACTGCCACCCTTTGCCATCCTTACCCGTAGAAAGCCCTTTCATCATCCCCAAACCCTAATCTTTTCCCTTTCCTTCCCAGCCCCCAAACCCTGCCCTCTGTACCTTTCTCACCACCCGCTTCCCTTCTCCTGTCATCCCCCTACCACCCGGGAAAAAAAGAGATTGCCCCCTCCTTCCACTAGCCCACCCTCCCACCCAAAGAACAACTTCTTCTGCGCAGCTTGTTTTCTAGGCAGCAGCGCTATTGTGATGTCATCGGGGGGCATTGTGACAAGCCGCCAGTGTTCCGTCTCTTCATGTTGTGCACTGTTCAAACCGAAAATACATCAACAGGCAGGCTACAGAAAAGCTTACTAACAAAGGTTAGAGAGGGGCTTTCTCAGAGGGCTTTTTACAGTTTGTCTATTCCCAATTAGCCGGTTTAGTATACTTAATGAAAGTACTAATTCTTTCATAGGCCGCCCATTCTTAGTATTTGACGTTCAGGTAACAACAGGTAACTTTATTTGGAGTGGAAGCAGAGAGATAACACCAGATGCCAATTGTAGATCCTCTCACACCTGTGGTCACTGCAGCATCTGACTCCACTTTGTCCAAAAGGGATCTATTCCATTCAATTACACATGATCTAGATTAGACTGACAACAAGATACTGCACGGGACATAGCAGAGTTGGTGAAGTTGAGTGGTGATGAGTTTGCTATTTGGATGAATAAAGCAAGTAAAAAGTGTGTTAGATAAAAATTCATTTCAATTCGCTAATCGGGCTAATATGAATCAGGTGAATCGAGTTCTGCTTTTGGAAACTGGGTTAAGAAGGGGTGCACCGTTCCTGGAGGTACTGCAATACCAGGTCAATGCGTGGAGTGGACAGAGCAAGCTCTTTTTCCATCTCCCTGTTCTAAAAATCCATTTAATATATGGTCCCCAGATAGGGGACGTATCAGATATTAAACTGATAAGAACAGATACTACACTTGATCTTAGCCAAAAGGCCGAGAAGCGATAACCAGAATTGGTTTGGGCCTCGAGTGGCACCCTGGCCTATGCCGGACACATCTTAGGGAGAGAGAGCGAGAGGGAGACAAACCCACGCCTACACAAGACATTTTGTCACCCAAGCCAACCCTTGAAAAGGCTGCTTTGCAGAGCAAAAACAAGAAGAATGGTGCGTTTTGCAGCCGCCGCCCACTGCAATGAATCTGAATAACTCCTCCTTTAGGGCGCAAGCAACTCCCCTCCCCCTTGCAGTCTTTCCAATTCACGATACAGAAAGACGGACAGGACAGGTTGCCTGACTTTCCGTCACTGCCACCCTTTGCCATCCTTACCCGTAGAAAGCCCTTTCATCATCCCCAAACCCTAATCTTTTCCCTTTCCTTCCCAGCCCCCAAACCCTGCCCTCTGTACCTTTCTCACCACCCGCTTCCCTTCTCCTGTCATCCCCCTACCACCCGGGAAAAAAAGAGATTGCCCCCTCCTTCCACTAGCCCACCCTCCCACCCAAGGAACAACTTTTTCTGCGCAGCTTGTTTTCTAGGCAGCAGCGCTATTGTGATGTCATCGGGGGGCATTGTGACAAGCCGCCAGTGTTCCGTCTCTTCATGTTGTGCACTGTTCAAACCGAAAATACATCAACAGGCAGGCTACAGAAAAGCTTACTAACAAAGGTTAGAGAGGGGCTTTCTCAGAGGGCTTTTTACAGTTTGTCTATTCCCAATTAGCCGGTTTAGTATACTTAATGAAAGTACTAATTCTTTCATAGGCCGCCCATTCTTAGTATTTGACGTTCAGGTAACAACAGGTAACTTTATTTGGAGTGGAAGCAGAGAGATAACACCAGATGCCAATTGTAGATCCTCTCACACCTGTGGTCACTGCAGCATCTGACTCCACTTTGTCCAAAAGGGATCTATTCCATTCAATTACACATGATCTAGATTAGACTGACAACAAGATACTGCACGGGACATAGCAGAGTTGGTGAAGTTGAGTGGTGATGAGTTTGCTATTTGGATGAATAAAGCAAGTAAAAAGTGTGTTAGATAAAAATTCATTTCAATTCGCTAATCGGGCTAATATGAATCAGGTGAATCGAGTTCTGCTTTTGGAAACTGGGTTAAGAAGGGGTGCACCGTTCCTGGAGGTACTGCAATACCAGGTCAATGCGTGGAGTGGACAGAGCAAGCTCTTTTTCCATCTCCCTGTTCTAAAAATCCATTTAATATATGGTCCCCAGATAGGGGACGTATCAGATATTAAACTGATAAGAACAGATACTACACTTGATCTTAGCCAAAAGGCCGAGAAGCGATAACCAGAATTGGTTTGGGCCTCGAGTGGCACCCTGGCCTATGCCGGACACATCTTAGGGAGAGAGAGCGAGAGGGAGACAAACCCACGCCTACACAAGACATTTTGTCACCCAAGCCAACCCTTGAAAAGGCTGCTTTGCAGAGCAAAAACAAGAAGAATGGTGCGTTTTGCAGCCGCCGCCCACTGCAATGAATCTGAATAACTCCTCCTTTAGGGCGCAAGCAACTCCCCTCCCCCTTGCAGTCTTTCCAATTCACGATACAAAAAGACGGACAGGACAGGTTGCCTGACTTTCCGTCACTGCCACCCTTTGCCATCCTTACCCGTAGAAAGCCCTTTCATCATCCCCAAACCCTAATCTTTTCCCTTTCCTTCCCAGCCCCCAAACCCTGCCCTCTGTACCTTTCTCACCACCCGCTTCCCTTCTCCTGTCATCCCCCTACCACCCGGGAAAAAAAGAGATTGCCCCCTCCTTCCACTAGCCCACCCTCCCACCCAAAGAACAACTTCTTCTGCGCAGCTTGTTTTCTAGGCAGCAGCGCTATTGTGATGTCATCGGGGGGCATTGTGACAAGCCGCCAGTGTTCCGTCTCTTCATGTTGTGCACTGTTCAAACCGAAAATACATCAACAGGCAGGCTACAGAAAAGCTTACTAACAAAGGTTAGAGAGGGGCTTTCTCAGAGGGCTTTTTACAGTTTGTCTATTCCCAATTAGCCGGTTTAGTATACTTAATGAAAGTACTAATTCTTTCATAGGCCGCCCATTCTTAGTATTTGACGTTCAGGTAACAACAGGTAACTTTATTTGGAGTGGAAGCAGAGAGATAACACCAGATGCCAATTGTAGATCCTCTCACACCTGTGGTCACTGCAGCATCTGACTCCACTTTGTCCAAAAGGGATCTATTCCATTCAATTACACATGATCTAGATTAGACTGACAACAAGATACTGCACGGGACATAGCAGAGTTGGTGAAGTTGAGTGGTGATGAGTTTGCTATTTGGATGAATAAAGCAAGTAAAAAGTGTGTTAGATAAAAATTCATTTCAATTCGCTAATCGGGCTAATATGAATCAGGTGAATCGAGTTCTGCTTTTGGAAACTGGGTTAAGAAGGGGTGCACCGTTCCTGGAGGTACTGCAATACCAGGTCAATGCGTGGAGTGGACAGAGCAAGCTCTTTTTCCATCTCCCTGTTCTAAAAATCCATTTAATATATGGTCCCCAGATAGGGGACGTATCAGATATTAAACTGATAAGAACAGATACTACACTTGATCTTAGCCAAAAGGCCGAGAAGCGATAACCAGAATTGGTTTGGGCCTCGAGTGGCACCCTGGCCTATGCCGGACACATCTTAGGGAGAGAGAGCGAGAGGGAGACAAACCCACGCCTACACAAGACATTTTGTCACCCAAGCCAACCCTTGAAAAGGCTGCTTTGCAGAGCAAAAACAAGAAGAATGGTGCGTTTTGCAGCCGCCGCCCACTGCAATGAATCTGAATAACTCCTCCTTTAGGGCGCAAGCAACTCCCCTCCCCCTTGCAGTCTTTCCAATTCACGATACAAAAAGACGGACAGGACAGGTTGCCTGACTTTCCGTCACTGCCACCCTTTGCCATCCTTACCCGTAGAAAGCCCTTTCATCATCCCCAAACCCTAATCTTTTCCCTTTCCTTCCCAGCCCCCAAACCCTGCCCTCTGTACCTTTCTCACCACCCGCTTCCCTTCTCCTGTCATCCCCCTACCACCCGGGAAAAAAAGAGATTGCCCCCTCCTTCCACTAGCCCACCCTCCCACCCAAAGAACAACTTCTTCTGCGCAGCTTGTTTTCTAGGCAGCAGCGCTATTGTGATGTCATCGGGGGGCATTGTGACAAGCCGCCAGTGTTCCGTCTCTTCATGTTGTGCACTGTTCAAACCGAAAATACATCAACAGGCAGGCTACAGAAAAGCTTACTAACAAAGGTTAGAGAGGGGCTTTCTCAGAGGGCTTTTTACAGTTTGTCTATTCCCAATTAGCCGGTTTAGTATACTTAATGAAAGTACTAATTCTTTCATAGGCCGCCCATTCTTAGTATTTGACGTTCAGGTAACAACAGGTAACTTTATTTGGAGTGGAAGCAGAGAGATAACACCAGATGCCAATTGTAGATCCTCTCACACCTGTGGTCACTGCAGCATCTGACTCCACTTTGTCCAAAAGGGATCTATTCCATTCAATTACACATGATCTAGATTAGACTGACAACAAGATACTGCACGGGACATAGCAGAGTTGGTGAAGTTGAGTGGTGATGAGTTTGCTATTTGGATGAATAAAGCAAGTAAAAAGTGTGTTAGATAAAAATTCATTTCAATTCGCTAATCGGGCTAATATGAATCAGGTGAATCGAGTTCTGCTTTTGGAAACTGGGTTAAGAAGGGGTGCACCGTTCCTGGAGGTACTGCAATACCAGGTCAATGCGTGGAGTGGACAGAGCAAGCTCTTTTTCCATCTCCCTGTTCTAAAAATCCATTTAATATATGGTCCCCAGATAGGGGACGTATCAGATATTAAACTGATAAGAACAGATACTACACTTGATCTTAGCCAAAAGGCCGAGAAGCGATAACCAGAATTGGTTTGGGCCTCGAGTGGCACCCTGGCCTATGCCGGACACATCTTAGGGAGAGAGAGCGAGAGGGAGACAAACCCACGCCTACACAAGACATTTTGTCACCCAAGCCAACCCTTGAAAAGGCTGCTTTGCAGAGCAAAAACAAGAAGAATGGTGCGTTTTGCAGCCGCCGCCCACTGCAATGAATCTGAATAACTCCTCCTTTAGGGCGCAAGCAACTCCCCTCCCCCTTGCAGTCTTTCCAATTCACGATACAAAAAGACGGACAGGACAGGTTGCCTGACTTTCCGTCACTGCCACCCTTTGCCATCCTTACCCGTAGAAAGCCCTTTCATCATCCCCAAACCCTAATCTTTTCCCTTTCCTTCCCAGCCCCCAAACCCTGCCCTCTGTACCTTTCTCACCACCCGCTTCCCTTCTCCTGTCATCCCCCTACCACCCGGGAAAAAAAGAGATTGCCCCCTCCTTCCACTAGCCCACCCTCCCACCCAAAGAACAACTTCTTCTGCGCAGCTTGTTTTCTAGGCAGCAGCGCTATTGTGATGTCATCGGGGGGCATTGTGACAAGCCGCCAGTGTTCCGTCTCTTCATGTTGTGCACTGTTCAAACCGAAAATACATCAACAGGCAGGCTACAGAAAAGCTTACTAACAAAGGTTAGAGAGGGGCTTTCTCAGAGGGCTTTTTACAGTTTGTCTATTCCCAATTAGCCGGTTTAGTATACTTAATGAAAGTACTAATTCTTTCATAGGCCGCCCATTCTTAGTATTTGACGTTCAGGTAACAACAGGTAACTTTATTTGGAGTGGAAGCAGAGAGATAACACCAGATGCCAATTGTAGATCCTCTCACACCTGTGGTCACTGCAGCATCTGACTCCACTTTGTCCAAAAGGGATCTATTCCATTCAATTACACATGATCTAGATTAGACTGACAACAAGATACTGCACGGGACATAGCAGAGTTGGTGAAGTTGAGTGGTGATGAGTTTGCTATTTGGATGAATAAAGCAAGTAAAAAGTGTGTTAGATAAAAATTCATTTCAATTCGCTAATCGGGCTAATATGAATCAGGTGAATCGAGTTCTGCTTTTGGAAACTGGGTTAAGAAGGGGTGCACCGTTCCTGGAGGTACTGCAATACCAGGTCAATGCGTGGAGTGGACAGAGCAAGCTCTTTTTCCATCTCCCTGTTCTAAAAATCCATTTAATATATGGTCCCCAGATAGGGGACGTATCAGATATTAAACTGATAAGAACAGATACTACACTTGATCTTAGCCAAAAGGCCGAGAAGCGATAACCAGAATTGGTTTGGGCCTCGAGTGGCACCCTGGCCTATGCCGGACACATCTTAGGGAGAGAGAGCGAGAGGGAGACAAACCCACGCCTACACAAGACATTTTGTCACCCAAGCCAACCCTTGAAAAGGCTGCTTTGCAGAGCAAAAACAAGAAGAATGGTGCGTTTTGCAGCCGCCGCCCACTGCAATGAATCTGAATAACTCCTCCTTTAGGGCGCAAGCAACTCCCCTCCCCCTTGCAGTCTTTCCAATTCACGATACAAAAAGACGGACAGGACAGGTTGCCTGACTTTCCGTCACTGCCACCCTTTGCCATCCTTACCCGTAGAAAGCCCTTTCATCATCCCCAAACCCTAATCTTTTCCCTTTCCTTCCCAGCCCCCAAACCCTGCCCTCTGTACCTTTCTCACCACCCGCTTCCCTTCTCCTGTCATCCCCCTACCACCCGGGAAAAAAAGAGATTGCCCCCTCCTTCCACTAGCCCACCCTCCCACCCAAAGAACAACTTCTTCTGCGCAGCTTGTTTTCTAGGCAGCAGCGCTATTGTGATGTCATCGGGGGGCATTGTGACAAGCCGCCAGTATTCCGTCTCTTCATGTTGTGCACTGTTCAAACCGAAAATACATCAACAGGCAGGCTACAGAAAAGCTTACTAACAAAGGTTAGAGAGGGGCTTTCTCAGAGGGCTTTTTACAGTTTGTCTATTCCCAATTAGCCGGTTTAGTATACTTAATGAAAGTACTAATTCTTTCATAGGCCGCCCATTCTTAGTATTTGACGTTCAGGTAACAACAGGTAACTTTATTTGGAGTGGAAGCAGAGAGATAACACCAGATGCCAATTGTAGATCCTCTCACACCTGTGGTCACTGCAGCATCTGACTCCACTTTGTCCAAAAGGGATCTATTCCATTCAATTACACATGATCTAGATTAGACTGACAACAAGATACTGCACGGGACATAGCAGAGTTGGTGAAGTTGAGTGGTGATGAGTTTGCTATTTGGATGAATAAAGCAAGTAAAAAGTGTGTTAGATAAAAATTCATTTCAATTCGCTAATCGGGCTAATATGAATCAGGTGAATCGAGTTCTGCTTTTGGAAACTGGGTTAAGAAGGGGTGCACCGTTCCTGGAGGTACTGCAATACCAGGTCAATGCGTGGAGTGGACAGAGCAAGCTCTTTTTCCATCTCCCTGTTCTAAAAATCCATTTAATATATGGTCCCCAGATAGGGGACGTATCAGATATTAAACTGATAAGAACAGATACTACACTTGATCTTAGCCAAAAGGCCGAGAAGCGATAACCAGAATTGGTTTGGGCCTCGAGTGGCACCCTGGCCTATGCCGGACACATCTTAGGGAGAGAGAGCGAGAGGGAGACAAACCCACGCCTACACAAGACATTTTGTCACCCAAGCCAACCCTTGAAAAGGCTGCTTTGCAGAGCAAAAACAAGAAGAATGGTGCGTTTTGCAGCCGCCGCCCACTGCAATGAATCTGAATAACTCCTCCTTTAGGGCGCAAGCAACTCCCCTCCCCCTTGCAGTCTTTCCAATTCACGATACAAAAAGACGGACAGGACAGGTTGCCTGACTTTCCGTCACTGCCACCCTTTGCCATCCTTACCCGTAGAAAGCCCTTTCATCATCCCCAAACCCTAATCTTTTCCCTTTCCTTCCCAGCCCCCAAACCCTGCCCTCTGTACCTTTCTCACCACCCGCTTCCCTTCTCCTGTCATCCCCCTACCACCCGGGAAAAAAAGAGATTGCCCCCTCCTTCCACTAGCCCACCCTCCCACCCAAAGAACAACTTCTTCTGCGCAGCTTGTTTTCTAGGCAGCAGCGCTATTGTGATGTCATCGGGGGGCATTGTGACAAGCCGCCAGTGTTCCGTCTCTTCATGTTGTGCACTGTTCAAACCGAAAATACATCAACAGGCAGGCTACAGAAAAGCTTACTAACAAAGGTTAGAGAGGGGCTTTCTCAGAGGGCTTTTTACAGTTTGTCTATTCCCAATTAGCCGGTTTAGTATACTTAATGAAAGTACTAATTCTTTCATAGGCCGCCCATTCTTAGTATTTGACGTTCAGGTAACAACAGGTAACTTTATTTGGAGTGGAAGCAGAGAGATAACACCAGATGCCAATTGTAGATCCTCTCACACCTGTGGTCACTGCAGCATCTGACTCCACTTTGTCCAAAAGGGATCTATTCCATTCAATTACACATGATCTAGATTAGACTGACAACAAGATACTGCACGGGACATAGCAGAGTTGGTGAAGTTGAGTGGTGATGAGTTTGCTATTTGGATGAATAAAGCAAGTAAAAAGTGTGTTAGATAAAAATTCATTTCAATTCGCTAATCGGGCTAATATGAATCAGGTGAATCGAGTTCTGCTTTTGGAAACTGGGTTAAGAAGGGGTGCACCGTTCCTGGAGGTACTGCAATACCAGGTCAATGCGTGGAGTGGACAGAGCAAGCTCTTTTTCCATCTCCCTGTTCTAAAAATCCATTTAATATATGGTCCCCAGATAGGGGACGTATCAGATATTAAACTGATAAGAACAGATACTACACTTGATCTTAGCCAAAAGGCCGAGAAGCGATAACCAGAATTGGTTTGGGCCTCGAGTGGCACCCTGGCCTATGCCGGACACATCTTAGGGAGAGAGAGCGAGAGGGAGACAAACCCACGCCTACACAAGACATTTTGTCACCCAAGCCAACCCTTGAAAAGGCTGCTTTGCAGAGCAAAAACAAGAAGAATGGTGCGTTTTGCAGCCGCCGCCCACTGCAATGAATCTGAATAACTCCTCCTTTAGGGCGCAAGCAACTCCCCTCCCCCTTGCAGTCTTTCCAATTCACGATACAAAAAGACGGACAGGACAGGTTGCCTGACTTTCCGTCACTGCCACCCTTTGCCATCCTTACCCGTAGAAAGCCCTTTCATCATCCCCAAACCCTAATCTTTTCCCTTTCCTTCCCAGCCCCCAAACCCTGCCCTCTGTACCTTTCTCACCACCCGCTTCCCTTCTCCTGTCATCCCCCTACCACCCGGGAAAAAAAGAGATTGCCCCCTCCTTCCACTAGCCCACCCTCCCACCCAAAGAACAACTTCTTCTGCGCAGCTTGTTTTCTAGGCAGCAGCGCTATTGTGATGTCATCGGGGGGCATTGTGACAAGCCGCCAGTGTTCCGTCTCTTCATGTTGTGCACTGTTCAAACCGAAAATACATCAACAGGCAGGCTACAGAAAAGCTTACTAACAAAGGTTAGAGAGGGGCTTTCTCAGAGGGCTTTTTACAGTTTGTCTATTCCCAATTAGCCGGTTTAGTATACTTAATGAAAGTACTAATTCTTTCATAGGCCGCCCATTCTTAGTATTTGACGTTCAGGTAACAACAGGTAACTTTATTTGGAGTGGAAGCAGAGAGATAACACCAGATGCCAATTGTAGATCCTCTCACACCTGTGGTCACTGCAGCATCTGACTCCACTTTGTCCAAAAGGGATCTATTCCATTCAATTACACATGATCTAGATTAGACTGACAACAAGATACTGCACGGGACATAGCAGAGTTGGTGAAGTTGAGTGGTGATGAGTTTGCTATTTGGATGAATAAAGCAAGTAAAAAGTGTGTTAGATAAAAATTCATTTCAATTCGCTAATCGGGCTAATATGAATCAGGTGAATCGAGTTCTGCTTTTGGAAACTGGGTTAAGAAGGGGTGCACCGTTCCTGGAGGTACTGCAATACCAGGTCAATGCGTGGAGTGGACAGAGCAAGCTCTTTTTCCATCTCCCTGTTCTAAAAATCCATTTAATATATGGTCCCCAGATAGGGGACGTATCAGATATTAAACTGATAAGAACAGATACTACACTTGATCTTAGCCAAAAGGCCGAGAAGCGATAACCAGAATTGGTTTGGGCCTCGAGTGGCACCCTGGCCTATGCCGGACACATCTTAGGGAGAGAGAGCGAGAGGGAGACAAACCCACGCCTACACAAGACATTTTGTCACCCAAGCCAACCCTTGAAAAGGCTGCTTTGCAGAGCAAAAACAAGAAGAATGGTGCGTTTTGCAGCCGCCGCCCACTGCAATGAATCTGAATAACTCCTCCTTTAGGGCGCAAGCAACTCCCCTCCCCCTTGCAGTCTTTCCAATTCACGATACAAAAAGACGGACAGGACAGGTTGCCTGACTTTCCGTCACTGCCACCCTTTGCCATCCTTACCCGTAGAAAGCCCTTTCATCATCCCCAAACCCTAATCTTTTCCCTTTCCTTCCCAGCCCCCAAACCCTGCCCTCTGTACCTTTCTCACCACCCGCTTCCCTTCTCCTGTCATCCCCCTACCACCCGGGAAAAAAAGAGATTGCCCCCTCCTTCCACTAGCCCACCCTCCCACCCAAAGAACAACTTCTTCTGCGCAGCTTGTTTTCTAGGCAGCAGCGCTATTGTGATGTCATCGGGGGGCATTGTGACAAGCCGCCAGTATTCCGTCTCTTCATGTTGTGCACTGTTCAAACCGAAAATACATCAACAGGCAGGCTACAGAAAAGCTTACTAACAAAGGTTAGAGAGGGGCTTTCTCAGAGGGCTTTTTACAGTTTGTCTATTCCCAATTAGCCGGTTTAGTATACTTAATGAAAGTACTAATTCTTTCATAGGCCGCCCATTCTTAGTATTTGACGTTCAGGTAACAACAGGTAACTTTATTTGGAGTGGAAGCAGAGAGATAACACCAGATGCCAATTGTAGATCCTCTCACACCTGTGGTCACTGCAGCATCTGACTCCACTTTGTCCAAAAGGGATCTATTCCATTCAATTACACATGATCTAGATTAGACTGACAACAAGATACTGCACGGGACATAGCAGAGTTGGTGAAGTTGAGTGGTGATGAGTTTGCTATTTGGATGAATAAAGCAAGTAAAAAGTGTGTTAGATAAAAATTCATTTCAATTCGCTAATCGGGCTAATATGAATCAGGTGAATCGAGTTCTGCTTTTGGAAACTGGGTTAAGAAGGGGTGCACCGTTCCTGGAGGTACTGCAATACCAGGTCAATGCGTGGAGTGGACAGAGCAAGCTCTTTTTCCATCTCCCTGTTCTAAAAATCCATTTAATATATGGTCCCCAGATAGGGGACGTATCAGATATTAAACTGATAAGAACAGATACTACACTTGATCTTAGCCAAAAGGCCGAGAAGCGATAACCAGAATTGGTTTGGGCCTCGAGTGGCACCCTGGCCTATGCCGGACACATCTTAGGGAGAGAGAGCGAGAGGGAGACAAACCCACGCCTACACAAGACATTTTGTCACCCAAGCCAACCCTTGAAAAGGCTGCTTTGCAGAGCAAAAACAAGAAGAATGGTGCGTTTTGCAGCCGCCGCCCACTGCAATGAATCTGAATAACTCCTCCTTTAGGGCGCAAGCAACTCCCCTCCCCCTTGCAGTCTTTCCAATTCACGATACAAAAAGACGGACAGGACAGGTTGCCTGACTTTCCGTCACTGCCACCCTTTGCCATCCTTACCCGTAGAAAGCCCTTTCATCATCCCCAAACCCTAATCTTTTCCCTTTCCTTCCCAGCCCCCAAACCCTGCCCTCTGTACCTTTCTCACCACCCGCTTCCCTTCTCCTGTCATCCCCCTACCACCCGGGAAAAAAAGAGATTGCCCCCTCCTTCCACTAGCCCACCCTCCCACCCAAAGAACAACTTCTTCTGCGCAGCTTGTTTTCTAGGCAGCAGCGCTATTGTGATGTCATCGGGGGGCATTGTGACAAGCCGCCAGTGTTCCGTCTCTTCATGTTGTGCACTGTTCAAACCGAAAATACATCAACAGGCAGGCTACAGAAAAGCTTACTAACAAAGGTTAGAGAGGGGCTTTCTCAGAGGGCTTTTTACAGTTTGTCTATTCCCAATTAGCCGGTTTAGTATACTTAATGAAAGTACTAATTCTTTCATAGGCCGCCCATTCTTAGTATTTGACGTTCAGGTAACAACAGGTAACTTTATTTGGAGTGGAAGCAGAGAGATAACACCAGATGCCAATTGTAGATCCTCTCACACCTGTGGTCACTGCAGCATCTGACTCCACTTTGTCCAAAAGGGATCTATTCCATTCAATTACACATGATCTAGATTAGACTGACAACAAGATACTGCACGGGACATAGCAGAGTTGGTGAAGTTGAGTGGTGATGAGTTTGCTATTTGGATGAATAAAGCAAGTAAAAAGTGTGTTAGATAAAAATTCATTTCAATTCGCTAATCGGGCTAATATGAATCAGGTGAATCGAGTTCTGCTTTTGGAAACTGGGTTAAGAAGGGGTGCACCGTTCCTGGAGGTACTGCAATACCAGGTCAATGCGTGGAGTGGACAGAGCAAGCTCTTTTTCCATCTCCCTGTTCTAAAAATCCATTTAATATATGGTCCCCAGATAGGGGACGTATCAGATATTAAACTGATAAGAACAGATACTACACTTGATCTTAGCCAAAAGGCCGAGAAGCGATAACCAGAATTGGTTTGGGCCTCGAGTGGCACCCTGGCCTATGCCGGACACATCTTAGGGAGAGAGAGCGAGAGGGAGACAAACCCACGCCTACACAAGACATTTTGTCACCCAAGCCAACCCTTGAAAAGGCTGCTTTGCAGAGCAAAAACAAGAAGAATGGTGCGTTTTGCAGCCGCCGCCCACTGCAATGAATCTGAATAACTCCTCCTTTAGGGCGCAAGCAACTCCCCTCCCCCTTGCAGTCTTTCCAATTCACGATACAAAAAGACGGACAGGACAGGTTGCCTGACTTTCCGTCACTGCCACCCTTTGCCATCCTTACCCGTAGAAAGCCCTTTCATCATCCCCAAACCCTAATCTTTTCCCTTTCCTTCCCAGCCCCCAAACCCTGCCCTCTGTACCTTTCTCACCACCCGCTTCCCTTCTCCTGTCATCCCCCTACCACCCGGGAAAAAAAGAGATTGCCCCCTCCTTCCACTAGCCCACCCTCCCACCCAAAGAACAACTTCTTCTGCGCAGCTTGTTTTCTAGGCAGCAGCGCTATTGTGATGTCATCGGGGGGCATTGTGACAAGCCGCCAGTGTTCCGTCTCTTCATGTTGTGCACTGTTCAAACCGAAAATACATCAACAGGCAGGCTACAGAAAAGCTTACTAACAAAGGTTAGAGAGGGGCTTTCTCAGAGGGCTTTTTACAGTTTGTCTATTCCCAATTAGCCGGTTTAGTATACTTAATGAAAGTACTAATTCTTTCATAGGCCGCCCATTCTTAGTATTTGACGTTCAGGTAACAACAGGTAACTTTATTTGGAGTGGAAGCAGAGAGATAACACCAGATGCCAATTGTAGATCCTCTCACACCTGTGGTCACTGCAGCATCTGACTCCACTTTGTCCAAAAGGGATCTATTCCATTCAATTACACATGATCTAGATTAGACTGACAACAAGATACTGCACGGGACATAGCAGAGTTGGTGAAGTTGAGTGGTGATGAGTTTGCTATTTGGATGAATAAAGCAAGTAAAAAGTGTGTTAGATAAAAATTCATTTCAATTCGCTAATCGGGCTAATATGAATCAGGTGAATCGAGTTCTGCTTTTGGAAACTGGGTTAAGAAGGGGTGCACCGTTCCTGGAGGTACTGCAATACCAGGTCAATGCGTGGAGTGGACAGAGCAAGCTCTTTTTCCATCTCCCTGTTCTAAAAATCCATTTAATATATGGTCCCCAGATAGGGGACGTATCAGATATTAAACTGATAAGAACAGATACTACACTTGATCTTAGCCAAAAGGCCGAGAAGCGATAACCAGAATTGGTTTGGGCCTCGAGTGGCACCCTGGCCTATGCCGGACACATCTTAGGGAGAGAGAGCGAGAGGGAGACAAACCCACGCCTACACAAGACATTTTGTCACCCAAGCCAACCCTTGAAAAGGCTGCTTTGCAGAGCAAAAACAAGAAGAATGGTGCGTTTTGCAGCCGCCGCCCACTGCAATGAATCTGAATAACTCCTCCTTTAGGGCGCAAGCAACTCCCCTCCCCCTTGCAGTCTTTCCAATTCACGATACAAAAAGACGGACAGGACAGGTTGCCTGACTTTCCGTCACTGCCACCCTTTGCCATCCTTACCCGTAGAAAGCCCTTTCATCATCCCCAAACCCTAATCTTTTCCCTTTCCTTCCCAGCCCCCAAACCCTGCCCTCTGTACCTTTCTCACCACCCGCTTCCCTTCTCCTGTCATCCCCCTACCACCCGGGAAAAAAAGAGATTGCCCCCTCCTTCCACTAGCCCACCCTCCCACCCAAAGAACAACTTCTTCTGCGCAGCTTGTTTTCTAGGCAGCAGCGCTATTGTGATGTCATCGGGGGGCATTGTGACAAGCCGCCAGTGTTCCGTCTCTTCATGTTGTGCACTGTTCAAACCGAAAATACATCAACAGGCAGGCTACAGAAAAGCTTACTAACAAAGGTTAGAGAGGGGCTTTCTCAGAGGGCTTTTTACAGTTTGTCTATTCCCAATTAGCCGGTTTAGTATACTTAATGAAAGTACTAATTCTTTCATAGGCCGCCCATTCTTAGTATTTGACGTTCAGGTAACAACAGGTAACTTTATTTGGAGTGGAAGCAGAGAGATAACACCAGATGCCAATTGTAGATCCTCTCACACCTGTGGTCACTGCAGCATCTGACTCCACTTTGTCCAAAAGGGATCTATTCCATTCAATTACACATGATCTAGATTAGACTGACAACAAGATACTGCACGGGACATAGCAGAGTTGGTGAAGTTGAGTGGTGATGAGTTTGCTATTTGGATGAATAAAGCAAGTAAAAAGTGTGTTAGATAAAAATTCATTTCAATTCGCTAATCGGGCTAATATGAATCAGGTGAATCGAGTTCTGCTTTTGGAAACTGGGTTAAGAAGGGGTGCACCGTTCCTGGAGGTACTGCAATACCAGGTCAATGCGTGGAGTGGACAGAGCAAGCTCTTTTTCCATCTCCCTGTTCTAAAAATCCATTTAATATATGGTCCCCAGATAGGGGACGTATCAGATATTAAACTGATAAGAACAGATACTACACTTGATCTTAGCCAAAAGGCCGAGAAGCGATAACCAGAATTGGTTTGGGCCTCGAGTGGCACCCTGGCCTATGCCGGACACATCTTAGGGAGAGAGAGCGAGAGGGAGACAAACCCACGCCTACACAAGACATTTTGTCACCCAAGCCAACCCTTGAAAAGGCTGCTTTGCAGAGCAAAAACAAGAAGAATGGTGCGTTTTGCAGCCGCCGCCCACTGCAATGAATCTGAATAACTCCTCCTTTAGGGCGCAAGCAACTCCCCTCCCCCTTGCAGTCTTTCCAATTCACGATACAAAAAGACGGACAGGACAGGTTGCCTGACTTTCCGTCACTGCCACCCTTTGCCATCCTTACCCGTAGAAAGCCCTTTCATCATCCCCAAACCCTAATCTTTTCCCTTTCCTTCCCAGCCCCCAAACCCTGCCCTCTGTACCTTTCTCACCACCCGCTTCCCTTCTCCTGTCATCCCCCTACCACCCGGGAAAAAAAGAGATTGCCCCCTCCTTCCACTAGCCCACCCTCCCACCCAAAGAACAACTTCTTCTGCGCAGCTTGTTTTCTAGGCAGCAGCGCTATTGTGATGTCATCGGGGGGCATTGTGACAAGCCGCCAGTGTTCCGTCTCTTCATGTTGTGCACTGTTCAAACCGAAAATACATCAACAGGCAGGCTACAGAAAAGCTTACTAACAAAGGTTAGAGAGGGGCTTTCTCAGAGGGCTTTTTACAGTTTGTCTATTCCCAATTAGCCGGTTTAGTATACTTAATGAAAGTACTAATTCTTTCATAGGCCGCCCATTCTTAGTATTTGACGTTCAGGTAACAACAGGTAACTTTATTTGGAGTGGAAGCAGAGAGATAACACCAGATGCCAATTGTAGATCCTCTCACACCTGTGGTCACTGCAGCATCTGACTCCACTTTGTCCAAAAGGGATCTATTCCATTCAATTACACATGATCTAGATTAGACTGACAACAAGATACTGCACGGGACATAGCAGAGTTGGTGAAGTTGAGTGGTGATGAGTTTGCTATTTGGATGAATAAAGCAAGTAAAAAGTGTGTTAGATAAAAATTCATTTCAATTCGCTAATCGGGCTAATATGAATCAGGTGAATCGAGTTCTGCTTTTGGAAACTGGGTTAAGAAGGGGTGCACCGTTCCTGGAGGTACTGCAATACCAGGTCAATGCGTGGAGTGGACAGAGCAAGCTCTTTTTCCATCTCCCTGTTCTAAAAATCCATTTAATATATGGTCCCCAGATAGGGGACGTATCAGATATTAAACTGATAAGAACAGATACTACACTTGATCTTAGCCAAAAGGCCGAGAAGCGATAACCAGAATTGGTTTGGGCCTCGAGTGGCACCCTGGCCTATGCCGGACACATCTTAGGGAGAGAGAGCGAGAGGGAGACAAACCCACGCCTACACAAGACATTTTGTCACCCAAGCCAACCCTTGAAAAGGCTGCTTTGCAGAGCAAAAACAAGAAGAATGGTGCGTTTTGCAGCCGCCGCCCACTGCAATGAATCTGAATAACTCCTCCTTTAGGGCGCAAGCAACTCCCCTCCCCCTTGCAGTCTTTCCAATTCACGATACAAAAAGACGGACAGGACAGGTTGCCTGACTTTCCGTCACTGCCACCCTTTGCCATCCTTACCCGTAGAAAGCCCTTTCATCATCCCCAAACCCTAATCTTTTCCCTTTCCTTCCCAGCCCCCAAACCCTGCCCTCTGTACCTTTCTCACCACCCGCTTCCCTTCTCCTGTCATCCCCCTACCACCCGGGAAAAAAAGAGATTGCCCCCTCCTTCCACTAGCCCACCCTCCCACCCAAAGAACAACTTCTTCTGCGCAGCTTGTTTTCTAGGCAGCAGCGCTATTGTGATGTCATCGGGGGGCATTGTGACAAGCCGCCAGTGTTCCGTCTCTTCATGTTGTGCACTGTTCAAACCGAAAATACATCAACAGGCAGGCTACAGAAAAGCTTACTAACAAAGGTTAGAGAGGGGCTTTCTCAGAGGGCTTTTTACAGTTTGTCTATTCCCAATTAGCTGGTTTAGTATACTTAATGAAAGTACTAATTCTTTCATAGGCCGCCCATTCTTAGTATTTGACGTTCAGGTAACAACAGGTAACTTTATTTGGAGTGGAAGCAGAGAGATAACACCAGATGCCAATTGTAGATCCTCTCACACCTGTGGTCACTGCAGCATCTGACTCCACTTTGTCCAAAAGGGATCTATTCCATTCAATTACACATGATCTAGATTAGACTGACAACAAGATACTGCACGGGACATAGCAGAGTTGGTGAAGTTGAGTGGTGATGAGTTTGCTATTTGGATGAATAAAGCAAGTAAAAAGTGTGTTAGATAAAAATTCATTTCAATTCGCTAATCGGGCTAATATGAATCAGGTGAATCGAGTTCTGCTTTTGGAAACTGGGTTAAGAAGGGGTGCACCGTTCCTGGAGGTACTGCAATACCAGGTCAATGCGTGGAGTGGACAGAGCAAGCTCTTTTTCCATCTCCCTGTTCTAAAAATCCATTTAATATATGGTCCCCAGATAGGGGACGTATCAGATATTAAACTGATAAGAACAGATACTACACTTGATCTTAGCCAAAAGGCCGAGAAGCGATAACCAGAATTGGTTTGGGCCTCGAGTGGCACCCTGGCCTATGCCGGACACATCTTAGGGAGAGAGAGCGAGAGGGAGACAAACCCACGCCTACACAAGACATTTTGTCACCCAAGCCAACCCTTGAAAAGGCTGCTTTGCAGAGCAAAAACAAGAAGAATGGTGCGTTTTGCAGCCGCCGCCCACTGCAATGAATCTGAATAACTCCTCCTTTAGGGCGCAAGCAACTCCCCTCCCCCTTGCAGTCTTTCCAATTCACGATACAAAAAGACGGACAGGACAGGTTGCCTGACTTTCCGTCACTGCCACCCTTTGCCATCCTTACCCGTAGAAAGCCCTTTCATCATCCCCAAACCCTAATCTTTTCCCTTTCCTTCCCAGCCCCCAAACCCTGCCCTCTGTACCTTTCTCACCACCCGCTTCCCTTCTCCTGTCATCCCCCTACCACCCGGGAAAAAAAGAGATTGCCCCCTCCTTCCACTAGCCCACCCTCCCACCCAAAGAACAACTTCTTCTGCGCAGCTTGTTTTCTAGGCAGCAGCGCTATTGTGATGTCATCGGGGGGCATTGTGACAAGCCGCCAGTGTTCCGTCTCTTCATGTTGTGCACTGTTCAAACCGAAAATACATCAACAGGCAGGCTACAGAAAAGCTTACTAACAAAGGTTAGAGAGGGGCTTTCTCAGAGGGCTTTTTACAGTTTGTCTATTCCCAATTAGCCGGTTTAGTATACTTAATGAAAGTACTAATTCTTTCATAGGCCGCCCATTCTTAGTATTTGACGTTCAGGTAACAACAGGTAACTTTATTTGGAGTGGAAGCAGAGAGATAACACCAGATGCCAATTGTAGATCCTCTCACACCTGTGGTCACTGCAGCATCTGACTCCACTTTGTCCAAAAGGGATCTATTCCATTCAATTACACATGATCTAGATTAGACTGACAACAAGATACTGCACGGGACATAGCAGAGTTGGTGAAGTTGAGTGGTGATGAGTTTGCTATTTGGATGAATAAAGCAAGTAAAAAGTGTGTTAGATAAAAATTCATTTCAATTCGCTAATCGGGCTAATATGAATCAGGTGAATCGAGTTCTGCTTTTGGAAACTGGGTTAAGAAGGGGTGCACCGTTCCTGGAGGTACTGCAATACCAGGTCAATGCGTGGAGTGGACAGAGCAAGCTCTTTTTCCATCTCCCTGTTCTAAAAATCCATTTAATATATGGTCCCCAGATATGGGACGTATCAGATATTAAACTGATAAGAACAGATACTACACTTGATCTTAGCCAAAAGGCCGAGAAGCGATAACCAGAATTGGTTTGGGCCTCGAGTGGCACCCTGGCCTATGCCGGACACATCTTAGGGAGAGAGAGCGAGAGGGAGACAAACCCACTCCTACACAAGACATTTTGTCACCCAAGCCAACCCTTGAAAAGGCTGCTTTGCAGAGCAAAAACAAGAAGAATGGTGCGTTTTGCAGCCGCCGCCCACTGCAATGAATCTGAATAACTCCTCCTTTAGGGCGCAAGCAACTCCCCTCCCCCTTGCAGTCTTTCCAATTCACGATACAAAAAGACGGACAGGACAGGTTGCCTGACTTTCCGTCACTGCCACCCTTTGCCATCCTTACCCGTAGAAAGCCCTTTCATCATCCCCAAACCCTAATCTTTTCCCTTTCCTTCCCAGCCCCCAAACCCTGCCCTCTGTACCTTTCTCACCACCCGCTTCCCTTCTCCTGTCATCCCCCTACCACCCGGGAAAAAAAGAGATTGCCCCCTCCTTCCACTAGCCCACCCTCCCACCCAAAGAACAACTTCTTCTGCGCAGCTTGTTTTCTAGGCAGCAGCGCTATTGTGATGTCATCGGGGGGCATTGTGACAAGCCGCCAGTGTTCCGTCTCTTCATGTTGTGCACTGTTCAAACCGAAAATACATCAACAGGCAGGCTACAGAAAAGCTTACTAACAAAGGTTAGAGAGGGGCTTTCTCAGAGGGCTTTTTACAGTTTGTCTATTCCCAATTAGCCGGTTTAGTATACTTAATGAAAGTACTAATTCTTTCATAGGCCGCCCATTCTTAGTATTTGACGTTCAGGTAACAACAGGTAACTTTATTTGGAGTGGAAGCAGAGAGATAACACCAGATGCCAATTGTAGATCCTCTCACACCTGTGGTCACTGCAGCATCTGACTCCACTTTGTCCAAAAGGGATCTATTCCATTCAATTACACATGATCTAGATTAGACTGACAACAAGATACTGCACGGGACATAGCAGAGTTGGTGAAGTTGAGTGGTGATGAGTTTGCTATTTGGATGAATAAAGCAAGTAAAAAGTGTGTTAGATAAAAATTCATTTCAATTCGCTAATCGGGCTAATATGAATCAGGTGAATCGAGTTCTGCTTTTGGAAACTGGGTTAAGAAGGGGTGCACCGTTCCTGGAGGTACTGCAATACCAGGTCAATGCGTGGAGTGGACAGAGCAAGCTCTTTTTCCATCTCCCTGTTCTAAAAATCCATTTAATATATGGTCCCCAGATAGGGGACGTATCAGATATTAAACTGATAAGAACAGATACTACACTTGATCTTAGCCAAAAGGCCGAGAAGCGATAACCAGAATTGGTTTGGGCCTCGAGTGGCACCCTGGCCTATGCCGGACACATCTTAGGGAGAGAGAGCGAGAGGGAGACAAACCCACGCCTACACAAGACATTTTGTCACCCAAGCCAACCCTTGAAAAGGCTGCTTTGCAGAGCAAAAACAAGAAGAATGGTGCGTTTTGCAGCCGCCGCCCACTGCAATGAATCTGAATAACTCCTCCTTTAGGGCGCAAGCAACTCCCCTCCCCCTTGCAGTCTTTCCAATTCACGATACAAAAAGACGGACAGGACAGGTTGCCTGACTTTCCGTCACTGCCACCCTTTGCCATCCTTACCCGTAGAAAGCCCTTTCATCATCCCCAAACCCTAATCTTTTCCCTTTCCTTCCCAGCCCCCAAACCCTGCCCTCTGTACCTTTCTCACCACCCGCTTCCCTTCTCCTGTCATCCCCCTACCACCCGGGAAAAAAAGAGATTGCCCCCTCCTTCCACTAGCCCACCCTCCCACCCAAAGAACAACTTCTTCTGCGCAGCTTGTTTTCTAGGCAGCAGCGCTATTGTGATGTCATCGGGGGGCATTGTGACAAGCCGCCAGTGTTCCGTCTCTTCATGTTGTGCACTGTTCAAACCGAAAATACATCAACAGGCAGGCTACAGAAAAGCTTACTAACAAAGGTTAGAGAGGGGCTTTCTCAGAGGGCTTTTTACAGTTTGTCTATTCCCAATTAGCCGGTTTAGTATACTTAATGAAAGTACTAATTCTTTCATAGGCCGCCCATTCTTAGTATTTGACGTTCAGGTAACAACAGGTAACTTTATTTGGAGTGGAAGCAGAGAGATAACACCAGATGCCAATTGTAGATCCTCTCACACCTGTGGTCACTGCAGCATCTGACTCCACTTTGTCCAAAAGGGATCTATTCCATTCAATTACACATGATCTAGATTAGACTGACAACAAGATACTGCACGGGACATAGCAGAGTTGGTGAAGTTGAGTGGTGATGAGTTTGCTATTTGGATGAATAAAGCAAGTAAAAAGTGTGTTAGATAAAAATTCATTTCAATTCGCTAATCGGGCTAATATGAATCAGGTGAATCGAGTTCTGCTTTTGGAAACTGGGTTAAGAAGGGGTGCACCGTTCCTGGAGGTACTGCAATACCAGGTCAATGCGTGGAGTGGACAGAGCAAGCTCTTTTTCCATCTCCCTGTTCTAAAAATCCATTTAATATATGGTCCCCAGATAGGGGACGTATCAGATATTAAACTGATAAGAACAGATACTACACTTGATCTTAGCCAAAAGGCCGAGAAGCGATAACCAGAATTGGTTTGGGCCTCGAGTGGCACCCTGGCCTATGCCGGACACATCTTAGGGAGAGAGAGCGAGAGGGAGACAAACCCACGCCTACACAAGACATTTTGTCACCCAAGCCAACCCTTGAAAAGGCTGCTTTGCAGAGCAAAAACAAGAAGAATGGTGCGTTTTGCAGCCGCCGCCCACTGCAATGAATCTGAATAACTCCTCCTTTAGGGCGCAAGCAACTCCCCTCCCCCTTGCAGTCTTTCCAATTCACGATACAAAAAGACGGACAGGACAGGTTGCCTGACTTTCCGTCACTGCCACCCTTTGCCATCCTTACCCGTAGAAAGCCCTTTCATCATCCCCAAACCCTAATCTTTTCCCTTTCCTTCCCAGCCCCCAAACCCTGCCCTCTGTACCTTTCTCACCACCCGCTTCCCTTCTCCTGTCATCCCCCTACCACCCGGGAAAAAAAGAGATTGCCCCCTCCTTCCACTAGCCCACCCTCCCACCCAAAGAACAACTTCTTCTGCGCAGCTTGTTTTCTAGGCAGCAGCGCTATTGTGATGTCATCGGGGGGCATTGTGACAAGCCGCCAGTGTTCCGTCTCTTCATGTTGTGCACTGTTCAAACCGAAAATACATCAACAGGCAGGCTACAGAAAAGCTTACTAACAAAGGTTAGAGAGGGGCTTTCTCAGAGGGCTTTTTACAGTTTGTCTATTCCCAATTAGCCGGTTTAGTATACTTAATGAAAGTACTAATTCTTTCATAGGCCGCCCATTCTTAGTATTTGACGTTCAGGTAAATACAGGTAACTTTATTTGGAGTGGAAGCAGAGAGATAACACCAGATGCCAATTGTAGATCCTCTCACACCTGTGGTCACTGCAGCATCTGACTCCACTTTGTCCAAAAGGGATCTATTCCATTCAATTACACATGATCTAGATTAGACTGACAACAAGATACTGCACGGGACATAGCAGAGTTGGTGAAGTTGAGTGGTGATGAGTTTGCTATTTGGATGAATAAAGCAAGTAAAAAGTGTGTTAGATAAAAATTCATTTCAATTCGCTAATCGGGCTAATATGAATCAGGTGAATCGAGTTCTGCTTTTGGAAACTGGGTTAAGAAGGGGTGCACCGTTCCTGGAGGTACTGCAATACCAGGTCAATGCGTGGAGTGGACAGAGCAAGCTCTTTTTCCATCTCCCTGTTCTAAAAATCCATTTAATATATGGTCCCCAGATAGGGGACGTATCAGATATTAAACTGATAAGAACAGATTTTTTTTTTTTTTTTTTTTTGAAGGATGAGTTTGAAAATAATAAAGTGACCGCCTCTCGTTGCCCAGGTAACCGTCCGTCACAAGAGGGCTATGACATCCTACGATGCACACTCCCCCAAGGCCAGCAGTTGTGCAATACCCTGGCACCTTTCAGCACCAACCAAGGTAGTACCCTCCCAAACTACACTTGATCTTAGCCAAAAGGCCGAGAAGCGATAACCAGAATTGGTTTGGGCCTCGAGTGGCACCCTGGCCTATGCCGGACACATCTTAGGGAGAGAGAGCGAGAGGGAGACAAACCCACGCCTACACAAGACATTTTGTCACCCAAGCCAACCCTTGAAAAGGCTGCTTTGCAGAGCAAAAACAAGAAGAATGGTGCGTTTTGCAGCCGCCGCCCACTGCAATGAATCTGAATAACTCCTCCTTTAGGGCGCAAGCAACTCCCCTCCCCCTTGCAGTCTTTCCAATTCACGATACAAAAAGACGGACAGGACAGGTTGCCTGACTTTCCGTCACTGCCACCCTTTGCCATCCTTACCCGTAGAAAGCCCTTTCATCATCCCCAAACCCTAATCTTTTCCCTTTCCTTCCCAGCCCCCAAACCCTGCCCTCTGTACCTTTCTCACCACCCGCTTCCCTTCTCCTGTCATCCCCCTACCACCCGGGAAAAAAAGAGATTGCCCCCTCCTTCCACTAGCCCACCCTCCCACCCAAAGAACAACTTCTTCTGCGCAGCTTGTTTTCTAGGCAGCAGCGCTATTGTGATGTCATCGGGGGGCATTGTGACAAGCCGCCAGTGTTCCGTCTCTTCATGTTGTGCACTGTTCAAACCGAAAATACATCAACAGGCAGGCTACAGAAAAGCTTACTAACAAAGGTTAGAGAGGGGCTTTCTCAGAGGGCTTTTTACAGTTTGTCTATTCCCAATTAGCCGGTTTAGTATACTTAATGAAAGTACTAATTCTTTCATAGGCCGCCCATTCTTAGTATTTGACGTTCAGGTAACAACAGGTAACTTTATTTGGAGTGGAAGCAGAGAGATAACACCAGATGCCAATTGTAGATCCTCTCACACCTGTGGTCACTGCAGCATCTGACTCCACTTTGTCCAAAAGGGATCTATTCCATTCAATTACACATGATCTAGATTAGACTGACAACAAGATACTGCACGGGACATAGCAGAGTTGGTGAAGTTGAGTGGTGATGAGTTTGCTATTTGGATGAATAAAGCAAGTAAAAAGTGTGTTAGATAAAAATTCATTTCAATTCGCTAATCGGGCTAATATGAATCAGGTGAATCGAGTTCTGCTTTTGGAAACTGGGTTAAGAAGGGGTGCACCGTTCCTGGAGGTACTGCAATACCAGGTCAATGCGTGGAGTGGACAGAGCAAGCTCTTTTTCCATCTCCCTGTTCTAAAAATCCATTTAATATATGGTCCCCAGATAGGGGACGTATCAGATATTAAACTGATAAGAACAGATACTACACTTGATCTTAGCCAAAAGGCCGAGAAGCGATAACCAGAATTGGTTTGGGCCTCGAGTGGCACCCTGGCCTATGCCGGACACATCTTAGGGAGAGAGAGCGAGAGGGAGACAAACCCACGCCTACACAAGACATTTTGTCACCCAAGCCAACCCTTGAAAAGGCTGCTTTGCAGAGCAAAAACAAGAAGAATGGTGCGTTTTGCAGCCGCCGCCCACTGCAATGAATCTGAATAACTCCTCCTTTAGGGCGCAAGCAACTCCCCTCCCCCTTGCAGTCTTTCCAATTCACGATACAAAAAGACGGACAGGACAGGTTGCCTGACTTTCCGTCACTGCCACCCTTTGCCATCCTTACCCGTAGAAAGCCCTTTCATCATCCCCAAACCCTAATCTTTTCCCTTTCCTTCCCAGCCCCCAAACCCTGCCCTCTGTACCTTTCTCACCACCCGCTTCCCTTCTCCTGTCATCCCCCTACCACCCGGGAAAAAAAGAGATTGCCCCCTCCTTCCACTAGCCCACCCTCCCACCCAAAGAACAACTTCTTCTGCGCAGCTTGTTTTCTAGGCAGCAGCGCTATTGTGATGTCATCGGGGGGCATTGTGACAAGCCGCCAGTGTTCCGTCTCTTCATGTTGTGCACTGTTCAAACCGAAAATACATCAACAGGCAGGCTACAGAAAAGCTTACTAACAAAGGTTAGAGAGGGGCTTTCTCAGAGGGCTTTTTACAGTTTGTCTATTCCCAATTAGCCGGTTTAGTATACTTAATGAAAGTACTAATTCTTTCATAGGCCGCCCATTCTTAGTATTTGACGTTCAGGTAACAACAGGTAACTTTATTTGGAGTGGAAGCAGAGAGATAACACCAGATGCCAATTGTAGATCCTCTCACACCTGTGGTCACTGCAGCATCTGACTCCACTTTGTCCAAAAGGGATCTATTCCATTCAATTACACATGATCTAGATTAGACTGACAACAAGATACTGCACGGGACATAGCAGAGTTGGTGAAGTTGAGTGGTGATGAGTTTGCTATTTGGATGAATAAAGCAAGTAAAAAGTGCGTTAGATAAAAATTCATTTCAATTCGCTAATCGGGCTAATATGAATCAGGTGAATCGAGTTCTGCTTTTGGAAACTGGGTTAAGAAGGGGTGCACCGTTCCTGGAGGTACTGCAATACCAGGTCAATGCGTGGAGTGGACAGAGCAAGCTCTTTTTCCATCTCCCTGTTCTAAAAATCCATTTAATATATGGTCCCCAGATAGGGGACGTATCAGATATTAAACTGATAAGAACAGATACTACACTTGATCTTAGCCAAAAGGCCGAGAAGCGATAACCAGAATTGGTTTGGGCCTCGAGTGGCACCCTGGCCTATGCCGGACACATCTTAGGGAGAGAGAGCGAGAGGGAGACAAACCCACGCCTACACAAGACATTTTGTCACCCAAGCCAACCCTTGAAAAGGCTGCTTTGCAGAGCAAAAACAAGAAGAATGGTGCGTTTTGCAGCCGCCGCCCACTGCAATGAATCTGAATAACTCCTCCTTTAGGGCGCAAGCAACTCCCCTCCCCCTTGCAGTCTTTCCAATTCACGATACAAAAAGACGGACAGGACAGGTTGCCTGACTTTCCGTCACTGCCACCCTTTGCCATCCTTACCCGTAGAAAGCCCTTTCATCATCCCCAAACCCTAATCTTTTCCCTTTCCTTCCCAGCCCCCAAACCCTGCCCTCTGTACCTTTCTCACCACCCGCTTCCCTTCTCCTGTCATCCCCCTACCACCCGGGAAAAAAAGAGATTGCCCCCTCCTTCCACTAGCCCACCCTCCCACCCAAAGAACAACTTCTTCTGCGCAGCTTGTTTTCTAGGCAGCAGCGCTATTGTGATGTCATCGGGGGGCATTGTGACAAGCCGCCAGTGTTCCGTCTCTTCATGTTGTGCACTGTTCAAACCGAAAATACATCAACAGGCAGGCTACAGAAAAGCTTACTAACAAAGGTTAGAGAGGGGCTTTCTCAGAGGGCTTTTTACAGTTTGTCTATTCCCAATTAGCCGGTTTAGTATACTTAATGAAAGTACTAATTCTTTCATAGGCCGCCCATTCTTAGTATTTGACGTTCAGGTAACAACAGGTAACTTTATTTGGAGTGGAAGCAGAGAGATAACACCAGATGCCAATTGTAGATCCTCTCACACCTGTGGTCACTGCAGCATCTGACTCCACTTTGTCCAAAAGGGATCTATTCCATTCAATTACACATGATCTAGATTAGACTGACAACAAGATACTGCACGGGACATAGCAGAGTTGGTGAAGTTGAGTGGTGATGAGTTTGCTATTTGGATGAATAAAGCAAGTAAAAAGTGTGTTAGATAAAAATTCATTTCAATTCGCTAATCGGGCTAATATGAATCAGGTGAATCGAGTTCTGCTTTTGGAAACTGGGTTAAGAAGGGGTGCACCGTTCCTGGAGGTACTGCAATACCAGGTCAATGCGTGGAGTGGACAGAGCAAGCTCTTTTTCCATCTCCCTGTTCTAAAAATCCATTTAATATATGGTCCCCAGATAGGGGACGTATCAGATATTAAACTGATAAGAACAGATGAGATTTCATCCGCAAATTCCAGAAACAGTCATCGGCCACCACACAAAAGCGCAGTGCCGCAGGTGATCGCCTCCCGAGCCCAGGAACCACCAGCCACAAGGGGGACGTAAGCACCAAAAGGCGCAACAATCCCCAAGGCCAGCGGTTGTGCAAGCCCGGGCCCCTCCCAGCCAAGACCAAGGCAAACCCAATGAAGGGACTACACTTGATCTTAGCCAAAAGGCCGAGAAGCGATAACCAGAATTGGTTTGGGCCTCGAGTGGCACCCTGGCCTATGCCGGACACATCTTAGGGAGAGAGAGCGAGAGGGAGACAAACCCACGCCTACACAAGACATTTTGTCACCCAAGCCAACCCTTGAAAAGGCTGCTTTGCAGAGCAAAAACAAGAAGAATGGTGCGTTTTGCAGCCGCCGCCCACTGCAATGAATCTGAATAACTCCTCCTTTAGGGCGCAAGCAACTCCCCTCCCCCTTGCAGTCTTTCCAATTCACGATACAAAAAGACGGACAGGACAGGTTGCCTGACTTTCCGTCACTGCCACCCTTTGCCATCCTTACCCGTAGAAAGCCCTTTCATCATCCCCAAACCCTAATCTTTTCCCTTTCCTTCCCAGCCCCCAAACCCTGCCCTCTGTACCTTTCTCACCACCCGCTTCCCTTCTCCTGTCATCCCCCTACCACCCGGGAAAAAAAGAGATTGCCCCCTCCTTCCACTAGCCCACCCTCCCACCCAAAGAACAACTTCTTCTGCGCAGCTTGTTTTCTAGGCAGCAGCGCTATTGTGATGTCGTCGGGGGGCATTGTGACAAGCCGCCAGTGTTCCGTCTCTTCATGTTGTGCACTGTTCAAACCGAAAATACATCAACAGGCAGGCTACAGAAAAGCTTACTAACAAAGGTTAGAGAGGGGCTTTCTCAGAGGGCTTTTTACAGTTTGTCTATTCCCAATTAGCCGGTTTAGTATACTTAATGAAAGTACTAATTCTTTCATAGGCCGCCCATTCTTAGTATTTGACGTTCAGGTAACAACAGGTAACTTTATTTGGAGTGGAAGCAGAGAGATAACACCAGATGCCAATTGTAGATCCTCTCACACCTGTGGTCACTGCAGCATCTGACTCCACTTTGTCCAAAAGGGATCTATTCCATTCAATTACACATGATCTAGATTAGACTGACAACAAGATACTGCACGGGACATAGCAGAGTTGGTGAAGTTGAGTGGTGATGAGTTTGCTATTTGGATGAATAAAGCAAGTAAAAAGTGTGTTAGATAAAAATTCATTTCAATTCGCTAATCGGGCTAATATGAATCAGGTGAATCGAGTTCTGCTTTTGGAAACTGGGTTAAGAAGGGGTGCACCGTTCCTGGAGGTACTGCAATACCAGGTCAATGCGTGGAGTGGACAGAGCAAGCTCTTTTTCCATCTCCCTGTTCTAAAAATCCATTTAATATATGGTCCCCAGATAGGGGACGTATCAGATATTAAACTGATAAGAACAGATACTACACTTGATCTTAGCCAAAAGGCCGAGAAGCGATAACCAGAATTGGTTTGGGCCTCGAGTGGCACCCTGGCCTATGCCGGACACATCTTAGGGAGAGAGAGCGAGAGGGAGACAAACCCACGCCTACACAAGACATTTTGTCACCCAAGCCAACCCTTGAAAAGGCTGCTTTGCAGAGCAAAAACAAGAAGAATGGTGCGTTTTGCAGCCGCCGCCCACTGCAATGAATCTGAATAACTCCTCCTTTAGGGCGCAAGCAACTCCCCTCCCCCTTGCAGTCTTTCCAATTCACGATACAAAAAGACGGACAGGACAGGTTGCCTGACTTTCCGTCACTGCCACCCTTTGCCATCCTTACCCGTAGAAAGCCCTTTCATCATCCCCAAACCCTAATCTTTTCCCTTTCCTTCCCAGCCCCCAAACCCTGCCCTCTGTACCTTTCTCACCACCCGCTTCCCTTCTCCTGTCATCCCCCTACCACCCGGGAAAAAAAGAGATTGCCCCCTCCTTCCACTAGCCCACCCTCCCACCCAAAGAACAACTTCTTCTGCGCAGCTTGTTTTCTAGGCAGCAGCGCTATTGTGATGTCATCGGGGGGCATTGTGACAAGCCGCCAGTGTTCCGTCTCTTCATGTTGTGCACTGTTCAAACCGAAAATACATCAACAGGCAGGCTACAGAAAAGCTTACTAACAAAGGTTAGAGAGGGGCTTTCTCAGAGGGCTTTTTACAGTTTGTCTATTCCCAATTAGCCGGTTTAGTATACTTAATGAAAGTACTAATTCTTTCATAGGCCGCCCATTCTTAGTATTTGACGTTCAGGTAACAACAGGTAACTTTATTTGGAGTGGAAGCAGAGAGATAACACCAGATGCCAATTGTAGATCCTCTCACACCTGTGGTCACTGCAGCATCTGACTCCACTTTGTCCAAAAGGGATCTATTCCATTCAATTACACATGATCTAGATTAGACTGACAACAAGATACTGCACGGGACATAGCAGAGTTGGTGAAGTTGAGTGGTGATGAGTTTGCTATTTGGATGAATAAAGCAAGTAAAAAGTGTGTTAGATAAAAATTCATTTCAATTCGCTAATCGGGCTAATATGAATCAGGTGAATCGAGTTCTGCTTTTGGAAACTGGGTTAAGAAGGGGTGCACCGTTCCTGGAGATACTGCAATACCAGGTCAATGCGTGGAGTGGACAGAGCAAGCTCTTTTTCCATCTCCCTGTTCTAAAAATCCATTTAATATATGGTCCCCAGATAGGGGACGTATCAGATATTAAACTGATAAGAACAGATACTACACTTGATCTTAGCCAAAAGGCCGAGAAGCGATAACCAGAATTGGTTTGGGCCTCGAGTGGCACCCTGGCCTATGCCGGACACATCTTAGGGAGAGAGAGCGAGAGGGAGACAAACCCACGCCTACACAAGACATTTTGTCACCCAAGCCAACCCTTGAAAAGGCTGCTTTGCAGAGCAAAAACAAGAAGAATGGTGCGTTTTGCAGCCGCCGCCCACTGCAATGAATCTGAATAACTCCTCCTTTAGGGCGCAAGCAACTCCCCTCCCCCTTGCAGTCTTTCCAATTCACGATACAAAAAGACGGACAGGACAGGTTGCCTGACTTTCCGTCACTGCCACCCTTTGCCATCCTTACCCGTAGAAAGCCCTTTCATCATCCCCAAACCCTAATCTTTTCCCTTTCCTTCCCAGCCCCCAAACCCTGCCCTCTGTACCTTTCTCACCACCCGCTTCCCTTCTCCTGTCATCCCCCTACCACCCGGGAAAAAAAGAGATTGCCCCCTCCTTCCACTAGCCCACCCTCCCACCCAAAGAACAACTTCTTCTGCGCAGCTTGTTTTCTAGGCAGCAGCGCTATTGTGATGTCATCGGGGGGCATTGTGACAAGCCGCCAGTGTTCCGTCTCTTCACGTTGTGCACTGTTCAAACCGAAAATACATCAACAGGCAGGCTACAGAAAAGCTTACTAACAAAGGTTAGAGAGGGGCTTTCTCAGAGGGCTTTTTACAGTTTGTCTATTCCCAATTAGCCGGTTTAGTATACTTAATGAAAGTACTAATTCTTTCATAGGCCGCCCATTCTTAGTATTTGACGTTCAGGTAACAACAGGTAACTTTATTTGGAGTGGAAGCAGAGAGATAACACCAGATGCCAATTGTAGATCCTCTCACACCTGTGGTCACTGCAGCATCTGACTCCACTTTGTCCAAAAGGGATCTATTCCATTCAATTACACATGATCTAGATTAGACTGACAACAAGATACTGCACGGGACATAGCAGAGTTGGTGAAGTTGAGTGGTGATGAGTTTGCTATTTGGATGAATAAAGCAAGTAAAAAGTGTGTTAGATAAAAATTCATTTCAATTCGCTAATCAGGCTAATATGAATCAGGTGAATCGAGTTCTGCTTTTGGAAACTGGGTTAAGAAGGGGTGCACCGTTCCTGGAGGTACTGCAATACCAGGTCAATGCGTGGAGTGGACAGAGCAAGCTCTTTTTCCATCTCCCTGTTCTAAAAATCCATTTAATATATGGTCCCCAGATAGGGGACGTATCAGATATTAAACTGATAAGAACAGATACTACACTTGATCTTAGCCAAAAGGCCGAGAAGCGATAACCAGAATTGGTTTGGGCCTCGAGTGGCACCCTGGCCTATGCCGGACACATCTTAGGGAGAGAGAGCGAGAGGGAGACAAACCCACGCCTACACAAGACATTTTGTCACCCAAGCCAACCCTTGAAAAGGCTGCTTTGCAGAGCAAAAACAAGAAGAATGGTGCGTTTTGCAGCCGCCGCCCACTGCAATGAATCTGAATAACTCCTCCTTTAGGGCGCAAGCAACTCCCCTCCCCCTTGCAGTCTTTCCAATTCACGATACAAAAAGACGGACAGGACAGGTTGCCTGACTTTCCGTCACTGCCACCCTTTGCCATCCTTACCCGTAGAAAGCCCTTTCATCATCCCCAAACCCTAATCTTTTCCCTTTCCTTCCCAGCCCCCAAACCCTGCCCTCTGTACCTTTCTCACCACCCGCTTCCCTTCTCCTGTCATCCCCCTACCACCCGGGAAAAAAAGAGATTGCCCCCTCCTTCCACTAGCCCACCCTCCCACCCAAAGAACAACTTCTTCTGCGCAGCTTGTTTTCTAGGCAGCAGCGCTATTGTGATGTCATCGGGGGGCATTGTGACAAGCCGCCAGTGTTCCGTCTCTTCATGTTGTGCACTGTTCAAACCGAAAATACATCAACAGGCAGGCTACAGAAAAGCTTACTAACAAAGGTTAGAGAGGGGCTTTCTCAGAGGGCTTTTTACAGTTTGTCTATTCCCAATTAGCCGGTTTAGTATACTTAATGAAAGTACTAATTCTTTCATAGGCCGCCCATTCTTAGTATTTGACGTTCAGGTAACAACAGGTAACTTTATTTGGAGTGGAAGCAGAGAGATAACACCAGATGCCAATTGTAGATCCTCTCACACCTGTGGTCACTGCAGCATCTGACTCCACTTTGTCCAAAAGGGATCTATTCCATTCAATTACACATGATCTAGATTAGACTGACAACAAGATACTGCACGGGACATAGCAGAGTTGGTGAAGTTGAGTGGTGATGAGTTTGCTATTTGGATGAATAAAGCAAGTAAAAAGTGTGTTAGATAAAAATTCATTTCAATTCGCTAATCGGGCTAATATGAATCAGGTGAATCGAGTTCTGCTTTTGGAAACTGGGTTAAGAAGGGGTGCACCGTTCCTGGAGGTACTGCAATACCAGGTCAATGCGTGGAGTGGACAGAGCAAGCTCTTTTTCCATCTCCCTGTTCTAAAAATCCATTTAATATATGGTCCCCAGATAGGGGACGTATCAGATATTAAACTGATAAGAACAGATACTACACTTGATCTTAGCCAAAAGGCCGAGAAGCGATAACCAGAATTGGTTTGGGCCTCGAGTGGCACCCTGGCCTATGCCGGACACATCTTAGGGAGAGAGAGCGAGAGGGAGACAAACCCACGCCTACACAAGACATTTTGTCACCCAAGCCAACCCTTGAAAAGGCTGCTTTGCAGAGCAAAAACAAGAAGAATGGTGCGTTTTGCAGCCGCCGCCCACTGCAATGAATCTGAATAACTCCTCCTTTAGGGCGCAAGCAACTCCCCTCCCCCTTGCAGTCTTTCCAATTCACGATACAAAAAGACGGACAGGACAGGTTGCCTGACTTTCCGTCACTGCCACCCTTTGCCATCCTTACCCGTAGAAAGCCCTTTCATCATCCCCAAACCCTAATCTTTTCCCTTTCCTTCCCAGCCCCCAAACCCTGCCCTCTGTACCTTTCTCACCACCCGCTTCCCTTCTCCTGTCATCCCCCTACCACCCGGGAAAAAAAGAGATTGCCCCCTCCTTCCACTAGCCCACCCTCCCACCCAAAGAACAACTTCTTCTGCGCAGCTTGTTTTCTAGGCAGCAGCGCTATTGTGATGTCATCGGGGGGCATTGTGACAAGCCGCCAGTGTTCCGTCTCTTCATGTTGTGCACTGTTCAAACCGAAAATACATCAACAGGCAGGCTACAGAAAAGCTTACTAACAAAGGTTAGAGAGGGGCTTTCTCAGAGGGCTTTTTACAGTTTGTCTATTCCCAATTAGCCGGTTTAGTATACTTAATGAAAGTACTAATTCTTTCATAGGCCGCCCATTCTTAGTATTTGACGTTCAGGTAACAACAGGTAACTTTATTTGGAGTGGAAGCAGAGAGATAACACCAGATGCCAATTGTAGATCCTCTCACACCTGTGGTCACTGCAGCATCTGACTCCACTTTGTCCAAAAGGGATCTATTCCATTCAATTACACATGATCTAGATTAGACTGACAACAAGATACTGCACGGGACATAGCAGAGTTGGTGAAGTTGAGTGGTGATGAGTTTGCTATTTGGATGAATAAAGCAAGTAAAAAGTGTGTTAGATAAAAATTCATTTCAATTCGCTAATCGGGCTAATATGAATCAGGTGAATCGAGTTCTGCTTTTGGAAACTGGGTTAAGAAGGGGTGCACCGTTCCTGGAGGTACTGCAATACCAGGTCAATGCGTGGAGTGGACAGAGCAAGCTCTTTTTCCATCTCCCTGTTCTAAAAATCCATTTAATATATGGTCCCCAGATAGGGGACGTATCAGATATTAAACTGATAAGAACAGATACTACACTTGATCTTAGCCAAAAGGCCGAGAAGCGATAACCAGAATTGGTTTGGGCCTCGAGTGGCACCCTGGCCTATGCCGGACACATCTTAGGGAGAGAGAGCGAGAGGGAGACAAACCCACGCCTACACAAGACATTTTGTCACCCAAGCCAACCCTTGAAAAGGCTGCTTTGCAGAGCAAAAACAAGAAGAATGGTGCGTTTTGCAGCCGCCGCCCACTGCAATGAATCTGAATAACTCCTCCTTTAGGGCGCAAGCAACTCCCCTCCCCCTTGCAGTCTTTCCAATTCACGATACAAAAAGACGGACAGGACAGGTTGCCTGACTTTCCGTCACTGCCACCCTTTGCCATCCTTACCCGTAGAAAGCCCTTTCATCATCCCCAAACCCTAATCTTTTCCCTTTCCTTCCCAGCCCCCAAACCCTGCCCTCTGTACCTTTCTCACCACCCGCTTCCCTTCTCCTGTCATCCCCCTACCACCCGGGAAAAAAAGAGATTGCCCCCTCCTTCCACTAGCCCACCCTCCCACCCAAAGAACAACTTCTTCTGCGCAGCTTGTTTTCTAGGCAGCAGCGCTATTGTGATGTCATCGGGGGGCATTGTGACAAGCCGCCAGTGTTCCGTCTCTTCATGTTGTGCACTGTTCAAACCGAAAATACATCAACAGGCAGGCTACAGAAAAGCTTACTAACAAAGGTTAGAGAGGGGCTTTCTCAGAGGGCTTTTTACAGTTTGTCTATTCCCAATTAGCCGGTTTAGTATACTTAATGAAAGTACTAATTCTTTCATAGGCCGCCCATTCTTAGTATTTGACGTTCAGGTAACAACAGGTAACTTTATTTGGAGTGGAAGCAGAGAGATAACACCAGATGCCAATTGTAGATCCTCTCACACCTGTGGTCACTGCAGCATCTGACTCCACTTTGTCCAAAAGGGATCTATTCCATTCAATTACACATGATCTAGATTAGACTGACAACAAGATACTGCACGGGACATAGCAGAGTTGGTGAAGTTGAGTGGTGATGAGTTTGCTATTTGGATGAATAAAGCAAGTAAAAAGTGTGTTAGATAAAAATTCATTTCAATTCGCTAATCGGGCTAATATGAATCAGGTGAATCGAGTTCTGCTTTTGGAAACTGGGTTAAGAAGGGGTGCACCGTTCCTGGAGGTACTGCAATACCAGGTCAATGCGTGGAGTGGACAGAGCAAGCTCTTTTTCCATCTCCCTGTTCTAAAAATCCATTTAATATATGGTCCCCAGATAGGGGACGTATCAGATATTAAACTGATAAGAACAGATACTACACTTGATCTTAGCCAAAAGGCCGAGAAGCGATAACCAGAATTGGTTTGGGCCTCGAGTGGCACCCTGGCCTATGCCGGACACATCTTAGGGAGAGAGAGCGAGAGGGAGACAAACCCACGCCTACACAAGACATTTTGTCACCCAAGCCAACCCTTGAAAAGGCTGCTTTGCAGAGCAAAAACAAGAAGAATGGTGCGTTTTGCAGCCGCCGCCCACTGCAATGAATCTGAATAACTCCTCCTTTAGGGCGCAAGCAACTCCCCTCCCCCTTGCAGTCTTTCCAATTCACGATACAAAAAGACGGACAGGACAGGTTGCCTGACTTTCCGTCACTGCCACCCTTTGCCATCCTTACCCGTAGAAAGCCCTTTCATCATCCCCAAACCCTAATCTTTTCCCTTTCCTTCCCAGCCCCCAAACCCTGCCCTCTGTACCTTTCTCACCACCCGCTTCCCTTCTCCTGTCATCCCCCTACCACCCGGGAAAAAAAGAGATTGCCCCCTCCTTCCACTAGCCCACCCTCCCACCCAAAGAACAACTTCTTCTGCGCAGCTTGTTTTCTAGGCAGCAGCGCTATTGTGATGTCATCGGGGGGCATTGTGACAAGCCGCCAGTGTTCCGTCTCTTCATGTTGTGCACTGTTCAAACCGAAAATACATCAACAGGCAGGCTACAGAAAAGCTTACTAACAAAGGTTAGAGAGGGGCTTTCTCAGAGGGCTTTTTACAGTTTGTCTATTCCCAATTAGCCGGTTTAGTATACTTAATGAAAGTACTAATTCTTTCATAGGCCGCCCATTCTTAGTATTTGACGTTCAGGTAACAACAGGTAACTTTATTTGGAGTGGAAGCAGAGAGATAACACCAGATGCCAATTGTAGATCCTCTCACACCTGTGGTCACTGCAGCATCTGACTCCACTTTGTCCAAAAGGGATCTATTCCATTCAATTACACATGATCTAGATTAGACTGACAACAAGATACTGCACGGGACATAGCAGAGTTGGTGAAGTTGAGTGGTGATGAGTTTGCTATTTGGATGAATAAAGCAAGTAAAAAGTGTGTTAGATAAAAATTCATTTCAATTCGCTAATCGGGCTAATATGAATCAGGTGAATCGAGTTCTGCTTTTGGAAACTGGGTTAAGAAGGGGTGCACCGTTCCTGGAGGTACTGCAATACCAGGTCAATGCGTGGAGTGGACAGAGCAAGCTCTTTTTCCATCTCCCTGTTCTAAAAATCCATTTAATATATGGTCCCCAGATAGGGGACGTATCAGATATTAAACTGATAAGAACAGATTTTTTGATTTAATGAAGCTTTCCAAAGCACCACAAAAAATGCATGACCGAAGTCACACCAAAAACAGTGCAAAGGCTAGGATTCGTGTGGACCCCACCGTGAGGAGAGGGTCCCCAAAAATCAACCCCGTCCCTCCGAGCCAGAAGGCCACAGCAAGGGTCAGGGATCTTCGGTGCTCCCCCAAGCCGAAGCCTGGTTGAGCCTTGTTGTTGCTCCCAGCGTCCACCCAGGCATCTTACCCAAGTGGAGTAGAGAGCTACTAGTTGTTGGTTTCGCAGCCGAAACTGCCCGGACCGTCAACCGGTGTTGGTTTCTCAGCCCAAGGCTAACCGGACCTCCAACCGGGTGTTGGTTTCTCAGCCGAAGCTGACCCAGACCTCCAACCGGGTGTTGGTTTCTCAGCCGAAGCTGACCCGGACCTCCAACCGGGTGTTAGTTTCTCAGCCCAAAGCTGACCAGACCTCCGACCGGGATTATAAAAATTTCCCTTCCTAGCCAGAAGGCCAGGATAGGGTAATATGCTCAAAAAGTATGAAAAGGCAAGGTACGGTGTGCTACAGAGCCCAAGGCTTGCCGGGGTCCCAAGCCAGCAAGCTCAGACTCACTCCAGGGTCGTCAGTCCTGGGGCACGTTGTACCATAGCCCCCCACCCTTACTCAGTCTAATAGCCTCGATCCTGGTAGGGCCATGTTTTCCTCTTGATGAATATACTATCCACCCAGAGTACTAGCAAGCGCAACCTTCCAGTGTGCATTGTATCATTGTACTAAGGTGGCCTGGAGCTTAAACCACCTCTTCGAACAACACTACACTTGATCTTAGCCAAAAGGCCGAGAACAGATACTACACTTGATCTTAGCCAAAAGGCCGAGAAGCGATAACCAGAATTGGTTTGGGCCTCGAGTGGCACCCTGGCCTATGCCGGACACATCTTAGGGAGAGAGAGCGAGAGGGAGACAAACCCACGCCTACACAAGACATTTTGTCACCCAAGCCAACCCTTGAAAAGGCTGCTTTGCAGAGCAAAAACAAGAAGAATGGTGCGTTTTGCAGCCGCCGCCCACTGCAATGAATCTGAATAACTCCTCCTTTAGGGCGCAAGCAACTCCCCTCCCCCTTGCAGTCTTTCCAATTCACGATACAAAAAGACGGACAGGACAGGTTGCCTGACTTTCCGTCACTGCCACCCTTTGCCATCCTTACCCGTAGAAAGCCCTTTCATCATCCCCAAACCCTAATCTTTTCCCTTTCCTTCCCAGCCCCCAAACCCTGCCCTCTGTACCTTTCTCACCACCCGCTTCCCTTCTCCTGTCATCCCCCTACCACCCGGGAAAAAAAGAGATTGCCCCCTCCTTCCACTAGCCCACCCTCCCACCCAAAGAACAACTTCTTCTGCGCAGCTTGTTTTCTAGGCAGCAGCGCTATTGTGATGTCATCGGGGGGCATTGTGACAAGCCGCCAGTGTTCCGTCTCTTCATGTTGTGCACTGTTCAAACCGAAAATACATCAACAGGCAGGCTACAGAAAAGCTTACTAACAAAGGTTAGAGAGGGGCTTTCTCAGAGGGCTTTTTACAGTTTGTCTATTCCCAATTAGCCGGTTTAGTATACTTAATGAAAGTACTAATTCTTTCATAGGCCGCCCATTCTTAGTATTTGACGTTCAGGTAACAACAGGTAACTTTATTTGGAGTGGAAGCAGAGAGATAACACCAGATGCCAATTGTAGATCCTCTCACACCTGTGGTCACTGCAGCATCTGACTCCACTTTGTCCAAAAGGGATCTATTCCATTCAATTACACATGATCTAGATTAGACTGACAACAAGATACTGCACGGGACATAGCAGAGTTGGTGAAGTTGAGTGGTGATGAGTTTGCTATTTGGATGAATAAAGCAAGTAAAAAGTGTGTTAGATAAAAATTCATTTCAATTCGCTAATCGGGCTAATATGAATCAGGTGAA
The DNA here is from genome assembly GCF_048569485.1 of Anomaloglossus baeobatrachus. NCBI lineage: Eukaryota > Metazoa > Chordata > Amphibia > Anura > Aromobatidae > Anomaloglossus > Anomaloglossus baeobatrachus. Next base: position 82,141 of record NW_027443465.1, on the reverse strand, counting down.
TCGAGTTCTGCTTTTGGAAACTGGGTTAAGAAGGGGTGCACCGTTCCTGGAGGTACTGCAATACCAGGTCAATGCGTGGAGTGGACAGAGCAAGCTCTTTTTCCATCTCCCTGTTCTAAAAATCCATTTAATATATGGTCCCCAGATAGGGGACGTATCAGATATTAAACTGATAAGAACAGATACTACACTTGATCTTAGCCAAAAGGCCGAGAAGCGATAACCAGAATTGGTTTGGGCCTCGAGTGGCACCCTGGCCTATGCCGGACACATCTTAGGGAGAGAGAGCGAGAGGGAGACAAACCCACGCCTACACAAGACATTTTGTCACCCAAGCCAACCCTTGAAAAGGCTGCTTTGCAGAGCAAAAACAAGAAGAATGGTGCGTTTTGCAGCCGCCGCCCACTGCAATGAATCTGAATAACTCCTCCTTTAGGGCGCAAGCAACTCCCCTCCCCCTTGCAGTCTTTCCAATTCACGATACAAAAAGACGGACAGGACAGGTTGCCTGACTTTCCGTCACTGCCACCCTTTGCCATCCTTACCCGTAGAAAGCCCTTTCATCATCCCCAAACCCTAATCTTTTCCCTTTCCTTCCCAGCCCCCAAACCCTGCCCTCTGTACCTTTCTCACCACCCGCTTCCCTTCTCCTGTCATCCCCCTACCACCCGGGAAAAAAAGAGATTGCCCCCTCCTTCCACTAGCCCACCCTCCCACCCAAAGAACAACTTCTTCTGCGCAGCTTGTTTTCTAGGCAGCAGCGCTATTGTGATGTCATCGGGGGGCATTGTGACAAGCCGCCAGTGTTCCGTCTCTTCATGTTGTGCACTGTTCAAACCGAAAATACATCAACAGGCAGGCTACAGAAAAGCTTACTAACAAAGGTTAGAGAGGGGCTTTCTCAGAGGGCTTTTTACAGTTTGTCTATTCCCAATTAGCCGGTTTAGTATACTTAATGAAAGTACGAATTCTTTCATAGGCCGCCCATTCTTAGTATTTGACGTTCAGGTAACAACAGGTAACTTTATTTGGAGTGGAAGCAGAGAGATAACACCAGATGCCAATTGTAGATCCTCTCACACCTGTGGTCACTGCAGCATCTGACTCCACTTTGTCCAAAAGGGATCTATTCCATTCAATTACACATGATCTAGATTAGACTGACAACAAGATACTGCACGGGACATAGCAGAGTTGGTGAAGTTGAGTGGTGATGAGTTTGCTATTTGGATGAATAAGGCAAGTAAAAAGTGTGTTAGATAAAAATTCATTTCAATTCGCTAATCGGGCTAATATGAATCAGGTGAATCGAGTTCTGCTTTTGGAAACTGGGTTAAGAAGGGGTGCACCGTTCCTGGAGGTACTGCAATACCAGGTCAATGCGTGGAGTGGACAGAGCAAGCTCTTTTTCCATCTCCCTGTTCTAAAAATCCATTTAATATATGGTCCCCAGATAGGGGACGTATCAGATATTAAACTGATAAGAACAGATACTACACTTGATCTTAGCCAAAAGGCCGAGAAGCGATAACCAGAATTGGTTTGGGCCTCGAGTGGCACCCTGGCCTATGCCGGACACATCTTAGGGAGAGAGAGCGAGAGGGAGACAAACCCACGCCTACACAAGACATTTTGTCACCCAAGCCAACCCTTGAAAAGGCTGCTTTGCAGAGCAAAAACAAGAAGAATGGTGCGTTTTGCAGCCGCCACCCACTGCAATGAATCTGAATAACTCCTCCTTTAGGGCGCAAGCAACTCCCCTCCCCCTTGCAGTCTTTCCAATTCACGATACAAAAAGACGGACAGGACAGGTTGCCTGACTTTCCGTCACTGCCACCCTTTGCCATCCTTACCCGTAGAAAGCCCTTTCATCATCCCCAAACCCTAATCTTTTCCCTTTCCTTCCCAGCCCCCAAACCCTGCCCTCTGTACCTTTCTCACCACCCGCTTCCCTTCTCCTGTCATCCCCCTACCACCCGGGAAAAAAAGAGATTGCCCCCTCCTTCCACTAGCCCACCCTCCCACCCAAAGAACAACTTCTTCTGCGCAGCTTGTTTTCTAGGCAGCAGCGCTATTGTGATGTCATCGGGGGGCATTGTGACAAGCCGCCAGTGTTCCGTCTCTTCATGTTGTGCACTGTTCAAACCGAAAATACATCAACAGGCAGGCTACAGAAAAGCTTACTAACAAAGGTTAGAGAGGGGCTTTCTCAGAGGGCTTTTTACAGTTTGTCTATTCCCAATTAGCCGGTTTAGTATACTTAATGAAAGTACTAATTCTTTCATAGGCCGCCCATTCTTAGTATTTGACGTTCAGGTAACAACAGGTAACTTTATTTGGAGTGGAAGCAGAGAGATAACACCAGATGCCAATTGTAGATCCTCTCACACCTGTGGTCACTGCAGCATCTGACTCCACTTTGTCCAAAAGGGATCTATTCCATTCAATTACACATGATCTAGATTAGACTGACAACAAGATACTGCACGGGACATAGCAGAGTTGGTGAAGTTGAGTGGTGATGAGTTTGCTATTTGGATGAATAAAGCAAGTAAAAAGTGTGTTAGATAAAAATTCATTTCAATTCGCTAATCGGGCTAATATGAATCAGGTGAATCGAGTTCTGCTTTTGGAAACTGGGTTAAGAAGGGGTGCACCGTTCCTGGAGGTACTGCAATACCAGGTCAATGCGTGGAGTGGACAGAGCAAGCTCTTTTTCCATCTCCCTGTTCTAAAAATCCATTTAATATATGGTCCCCAGATAGGGGACGTATCAGATATTAAACTGATAAGAACAGATGAGATTACATCCGCAAATTTCAGAAAACGGTCATCGGCCACCACACAAAAGCGCAGTGCCGCAGGTGATCTCCTCCCGAGCCCAGGAACCACCAGCCATAAGGGGACGTAAGCACCAAAAGGCGCAACAATCCCCGAGGCCGGCGGTTGTGCAAGCCCGGGCCCCTCCCAGCCAAGACCAAGGCAAACCCAATGAAGGGACTACACTTGATCTTAGCCAAAAGGCCGAGAAGCGATAACCAGAATTGGTTTGGGCCTCGAGTGGCACCCTGGCCTATGCCGGACACATCTTAGGGAGAGAGAGCGAGAGGGAGACAAACCCACGCCTACACAAGACATTTTGTCACCCAAGCCAACCCTTGAAAAGGCTGCTTTGCAGAGCAAAAACAAGAAGAATGGTGCGTTTTGCAGCCGCCGCCCACTGCAATGAATCTGAATAACTCCTCCTTTAGGGCGCAAGCAACTCCCCTCCCCCTTGCAGTCTTTCCAATTCATGATACAAAAAGACGGACAGGACAGGTTGCCTGACTTTCCGTCACTGCCACCCTTTGCCATCCTTACCCGTAGAAAGCCCTTTCATCATCCCCAAACCCTAATCTTTTCCCTTTCCTTCCCAGCCCCCAAACCCTGCCCTCTGTACCTTTCTCACCACCCGCTTCCCTTCTCCTGTCATCCCCCTACCACCCGGGAAAAAAAGAGATTGCCCCCTCCTTCCACTAGCCCACCCTCCCACCCAAAGAACAACTTCTTCTGCGCAGCTTGTTTTCTAGGCAGCAGCGCTATTGTGATGTCATCGGGGGGCATTGTGACAAGCCGCCAGTGTTCCGTCTCTTCATGTTGTGCACTGTTCAAACCGAAAATACATCAACAGGCAGGCTACAGAAAAGCTTACTAACAAAGGTTAGAGAGGGGCTTTCTCAGAGGGCTTTTTACAGTTTGTCTATTCCCAATTAGCCGGTTTAGTATACTTAATGAAAGTACTAATTCTTTCATAGGCCGCCCATTCTTAGTATTTGACGTTCAGGTAACAACAGGTAACTTTATTTGGAGTGGAAGCAGAGAGATAACACCAGATGCCAATTGTAGATCCTCTCACACCTGTGGTCACTGCAGCATCTGACTCCACTTTGTCCAAAAGGGATCTATTCCATTCAATTACACATGATCTAGATTAGACTGACAACAAGATACTGCACGGGACATAGCAGAGTTGGTGAAGTTGAGTGGTGATGAGTTTGCTATTTGGATGAATAAAGCAAGTAAAAAGTGTGTTAGATAAAAATTCATTTCAATTCGCTAATCGGGCTAATATGAATCAGGTGAATCGAGTTCTGCTTTTGGAAACTGGGTTAAGAAGGGGTGCACCGTTCCTGGAGGTACTGCAATACCAGGTCAATGCGTGGAGTGGACAGAGCAAGCTCTTTTTCCATCTCCCTGTTCTAAAAATCCATTTAATATATGGTCCCCAGATAGGGGACGTATCAGATATTAAACTGATAAGAACAGATTTTTTGATTTAACAGCATCTTTATTATCATGCACTACTCACAAAAAGGTAACAAACCGTGTACAGTGCCGCAGCCCCGTACACACAGAACTATACAATCCTTCTTACATAGCCATAGAGTACGACGCACTAAACTATACATCACACTCCTATGCTTATCCATAACACTCAAGCTGAAAGAAAAAGTTAGACAATAAATAACGACGAACCGGCGATTGGGGGATGGGGGTAGGGGAAAAGGGGGATAGGGTGGGGAAATCACAGGCCCGAAGCTTTATTGAAAGACGCACATAACGGGAAAAGGAGGGAGGGGGCATGGAAGAGGTCTAAACCTCCTCCTCGGCGCTGTCGTCCGGACTGTCCATGATGGAATAGTCTCTGAGCAGGCTGTGGATCAGCCTGCGGCAATCCTGGATAGACATCCTCTCCCTCTTCAAGATGAGCCGGTTCCTGGCGACCCAAATAGCGTCCTTAAAGCAGTTCATAAGGCGCCAAGCCTCCTGGATGGCTCCAACGGTGTGAGTCCCAGGGAAGAGTCCATAAAGTACGGAATGGTACGATAGGCTCTCTCTGGGGACGGAGTTCCTCAGGTCATCCTCCAGGGCAACCAACAGGCGCTGTGCGAAACGGCAGTCCCAAAAGGCGTGCAGCGATGTTTCCTCCACGAAGGGGCACCTTGGGCAGTACCGGGTTTTGCACAGGTTCCGGGCGTGCATGAATGACCGGACGGGCAGTCCGCCCTGTATCGCCATCCATGACAAGTCCTTGTGCCCGTTGGTCAATCCAGCCGATGACACGTTTGTCCAAACAGTCTCCAGTGTGTCGTGATGAAGTCCTGGAATGTTCTCCATTTCGTCCTTGGCTCTGATGAGTTTGTGGATAGTCTTTGGCTTCCACAAATCAGGCTTGAGTCCCTCCAGTTGGTGTTCCCTCACAAACCGAACCACGTCTCCGTAGAACCATGGCGCCGTCCAGTTGTAGGGGAAGGAGCTGTCCCACTTGTCCCAGCCTAACCGTCTCCAAAGGGGGAGCAGGAAGAAGCGAGACATGGACCCACCCGCGGAACCCCTCTTGACTCGCAGAGTTCGGCGAACGCAGTCACATACGAAGGAGGATCGCAGGAGGGTGGGGATATCGGGTACGCCCTTCCCACCCTTGCGAGGATCCTTGTACATGATGCTCCGCTTTACTCTGTCCATCTTGGATCCCCAGACAAAACGAAACACCGTCCTGGTAATGGCCCTGCACACGGTGGCAAGGGGGGGCCAGGCCTGGGCCGTGTACTGCAGCACGGGCAGTACCTCGTTACGCAGGACCAGTGCTTTGCCCTCACAGGTGAGGCGTCTGAGGCTCCACAGACCGATCCGTTGGGTGATCTTGGTCAAGCGTTCCTCCCAGGACTTGAGGGCTGCTCCTTCCTTCCCGAACCAGACTCCAAGAACCTTGATGAAATCCGGCTGGATGCTGAAAGGGAAGGGGGCGGAAGAGGCCGGCTGCCAGTCCCCGAAGAGCATGGCTTCCGACTTCCCGCAGTTGACTTTGGCTCCCGAAGCCCGTCCGAAGGTCTCACAGGTCTGGACGAGGGTGTCGACTGAGCGCCGGTCCGCGCAGAAGACAGTCACGTCGTCCATGTAGAGCGAGCACTTGACCTCGAAGCGTTCTGGTCCTGGTGCGGTGATCCCTCTGATCTCTCCATTCCGCCGGATAGCCTCTGCAAAGAGTTCTATAACACAAACAAAAAGAAGAGGTGACAGAGGACAGCCTTGTCTGACCCCTGAGAGGACCGGGAAGGGGTCAGTCTTCCAGCCGTTCACCAACACCGAGCTGTGAATATCAAAATACATTAGTTGGACATACAAGCAAAACATGTTACCCAAACCTAACCTGTGCAGAGCTTTGCCCAGGAACTCATGGGAAACACGGTCGAAGGCCTTTTCCTGATCCAACGAGATCAGGGCTGCGTGCACCCGGCGGGCTTTGATGTACTCGACCGTGTCCCGCATGAGAGCCAGGCTGTCTGCGATGCGACGTCCGGGGATGCCGCAGGTCTGATCCGGGTGGATGATCCGTCCGATAACAGTCTTCAATCTCGTTGCCATCGTCTTGGCCAGGATCTTGTAGTCGACGTTCAGAAGGGTGATGGGACGCCAATTCTTCAGGTCGCACCTCTCTCCTTTACGCTTGTACAGGATCGTGACCATTCCTTCCCTCAGAGATGGAGGCATTCTGCCCTCCACCACCATCTCCTCATACAGCCCTAACAGGTCCGGACAGATTAGGTCTCCCAGCGCTACATAGAGCTCTGCTGGGAGGCCGTCACTGCCCGGTGTCCTGCCAGAACTAAAGGATTTGGCGGCCGAGAGCAGCTCGTCCACCGTCAGAGGAACATCCATGGCCGCCGCGTCTGCAGGGTCAAGATGGTTAGTGATACCTGACAGGAACTTATCGGCGGCCTCGGGGTCAGTAGTCTTGCGGGCGTAGAGTTCGCTGTAGAAGTCGCTGACGACCTTCATCACGTTCTCTTTCCCGCGTCGCATGTTTCCACTCTCGTCTCGTAGTTCATTCATGGGCGTGTGACCGGCGTGGAGTTTCCTGAAAAAGAACGAGTTACATTTCTCACCCTTCTCCAGGTTCTCCACTTTGGAACGGAAGACAATTCGCTCGGACTCCTCCTCGAAGTGCCTTTTCAGGCTCCTCTTAGTCTCCTCCAGCTCCTCTCTCACGTCCCAGCCGCATCGAAGAAGGTCCTGCAGGGAACGCAGCTCACGCTGGAGTCTCCTGAAGTCCCTCCTCTTCAGACACGCCTGTTGTTGACTCTTTGCCTGAAAGAAGAAACGGAACTCGAGTTTAACGTATTCCCACCAGTCAGAAACAGACTGGAAGCCCGCCTTGTAGGCCCGCCACGTGGAGTAGGCAGCTCTAAGCTCCTCCAGAATCTCACCCTTTTCCAGCAGAGAGCAGTTCAGCTTCCAGGAGCCCGGGCCAATGGGGAAGCCATGGCCCAGCACACCTTGAAAGTGAATGGCTCTGTGGTCAGAGAAGAAGCAGGGGACCATCGAGTGCCCACTCCGCCCAACCGCCCGAGAGGTAAACACAAAGTCAATCCTGGAACGCAGCGAGCCATCGGATCGGCACCATGAATAGTTCACGGATCCGTGTCCGATGGAGCCAACAACGTCCACAAGAGAGGCTTCGGTCACCATCTCAATGAGCAGTTTGGATGTGACGTCCAACTTGGCAGCCGTTCCAGAACTGCGTCCATCCTCCTCAATCGGGCAGTTGAAATCCCCGGCCATCACTACCGTCCTGGCGGTAGCGAGCTGAGGGCGCAGGGCTTGGAGGAGCTCCAGTCGATCGCTCTTCACAGGAGAAGCATACACATTGATGAACCTGACAGGTTCTCCCGCCCAGGTGCCATCCACGAGCAGTAACCTGCCGCAGACGATTTCCTGAACAGAGTCCAATGTGAAGGCGCTTCCCCTGATCAGCACGGCGACCCCCGCGGACCTACAGTCGCCCCCGCCAGACCAGTAGGATGGGCCATGGGTCCACTCCCTGGCCAGATGGTTGAAGGACCTAGAGGAGGGAAGGGAGCATTCCTGCAGGAAAAATACATCACTAGACTGAGTGTTAAGGAACGCAAAAATTGTCTGACGTCGGAACTTGTCTCTGATGCTCCTAACATTAATGGAAAAGATGTTAATGTTAGCAGTCATTGGAGGAAAGAGAAAGTTAGAGCAGGCGGTGTGCCTTAGTTACCACTCCGGTCGGGCGGTTCTTCCTCTTTGGCACCTGCTGGTAAGGGTATCTCCAGCAGACCCTCTTCTGCTAGCTGATCAAGCAGGGATGGTGCCTCAGTGGCTTCCGACTCCTCCATTTCTTCTTCGGCCACAAGGGACTCCACCATCTGCTCCAACACGTCCGGTTCTGGGAGGAGGCCATCCTCCTCTTCCTGGGGTGGGTTAAGGTCCACAATGAACAGCTTGGAAGGTTCTGCGACAGGACTATCTTCCACCTTCCTTTTCCTTTGGCCTGTACCTGAGGAGACAAGAGCTGGAAAATCCTCCTCGGTGAAAAGTGCAAGAGTGCTGAGGCCCTCTGCTCTCATGGTCTGGGGAGGGAGAGTGGGCTTTGGGGGGGGGGTGAGGAGACCAACTGAGGAGTAGGGAAATGAGGTGGAGGTAGTGGAATCCTCAGTAGGGTTGGCCGGGGGGGGGGGGGGTTTGGACAGGGGTGACAGGGGGGGGGACCAGGGAGGGGGCAACAGTTTTCTTACCCTTCTTTTCCCTGGACTCCGTGGCTGCTGGGGCATCGGCTGGAGCCACGGTCGCCGGGTTCTTGGCCGCCTTGTCCTTGGCCTCTGTGGCCTTGGTCGTAGCTGCCTTGGTCGACGAGGCTGTGACTACCCGATACTGGGTCGCCGCGGCAACCCTTGCCCAGGATTTCTCCCGCTGTGGGCAGTCCTTGTAAAGGTGGTCCGCCTGTCCACATAGGTTGCAAGTCTTCTTCTTTGGGCAGTCCTTGGAGCTGTGTCCTGTCACCCGGCAAACCCTGCAGGCGTCCTCCTTGCAGGTCTTCATCGAATGCCCTTTCCCGCCACATTTCCTGCAGTTGTGTGGCATGTCCGGGTAGTAGATGAGACCAAAGGAGTTTCCCAGAGAGAATGTCGGGGGCAGGTGCTGGAGACCATCCTCGGATGCTGGTTCCCTGTAGAGTCGAACGGTTACTGACCACTTACCCGTCCAGAATCCGTTGCCGTTAAGGATGTGGGATGGCTCCCTCACCACTGTGCAGAGACGTCCCAGGAACGTGGAGATGTCTCTTCCTGGGGTGTGCGGGTTCCGCATGGAGACCGTGATCCTCTTCTCATCCCTCTGTATAGGACAGGATCCTAAAAAAGAATGAAAAGGGGAGTCCGGCATCGCTGCGTTCATCGTCTCCCAGTATCTCCTGCAGGCATTCACCGTGGCAAAGGTTACCAGAAAAATGCCAGTCATGAAGGTCTGGACACTCAGGGTTTCCGCCCTGGAGAAGCCCTGATCCAGAATCATCTTCTTGCAGAACACGTCGCTGGACATGTCCGGCAACCTACCATCCACCGCCTTTAGCTTCAGGGCGACCGTCTGCCGCATCCAAGGCTCCAGGGTTGGAGCCTTTTCAGGCGGCGTCCGGGCTCCCTCCGGCTGGCTGGCGTCGGAGGTAGGGGCCTCTTGGGCCGAAGAAGCCTCTGGATGAGCCTTCCTGGAGGTCCCTGGGTCCTGAGCCTTCTTGGCTGCCTTCTCTGGCTTGCTTGCCATGGCTGGTTCCTGCTTGAGTTCCCGGAGCTGGATCTTGGATTCTTCTCCGGGTGTCTTCTCCCGCTGTGTTCCTCCTCGAAGTTCCTCTGGTCTCCCCAAGTCTTCTCCGAGCCTTCGTCTTCTTGCTTCTTTCTGCCAAGCTCTTCTTCCGTCCGATCTCCCTCTTCCGGTCTCGGCTGGGCTTTGGAGCTCGTCTCCCTGATCGTATCTCGTCAAGTGTAGCTAGCTCAGTTTGTTCTGATAAGAACAGATACTACACTTGATCTTAGCCAAAAGGCCGAGAAGCGATAACCAGAATTGGTTTGGGCCTCGAGTGGCACCCTGGCCTATGCCGGACACATCTTAGGGAGAGAGAGCGAGAGGGAGACAAACCCACGCCTACACAAGACATTTTGTCACCCAAGCCAACCCTTGAAAAGGCTGCTTTGCAGAGCAAAAACAAGAAGAATGGTGCGTTTTGCAGCCGCCGCCCACTGCAATGAATCTGAATAACTCCTCCTTTAGGGCGCAAGCAACTCCCCTCCCCCTTGCAGTCTTTCCAATTCACGATACAAAAAGACGGACAGGACAGGTTGCCTGACTTTCCGTCACTGCCACCCTTTGCCATCCTTACCCGTAGAAAGCCCTTTCATCATCCCCAAACCCTAATCTTTTCCCTTTCCTTCCCAGCCCCCAAACCCTGCCCTCTGTACCTTTCTCACCACCCGCTTCCCTTCTCCTGTCATCCCCCTACCACCCGGGAAAAAAAGAGATTGCCCCCTCCTTCCACTAGCCCACCCTCCCACCCAAAGAACAACTTCTTCTGCGCAGCTTGTTTTCTAGGCAGCAGCGCTATTGTGATGTCATCGGGGGGCATTGTGACAAGCCGCCAGTGTTCCGTCTCTTCATGTTGTGCACTGTTCAAACCGAAAATACATCAACAGGCAGGCTACAGAAAAGCTTACTAACAAAGGTTAGAGAGGGGCTTTCTCAGAGGGCTTTTTACAGTTTGTCTATTCCCAATTAGCCGGTTTAGTATACTTAATGAAAGTACTAATTCTTTCATAGGCCGCCCATTCTTAGTATTTGACGTTCAGGTAACAACAGGTAACTTTATTTGGAGTGGAAGCAGAGAGATAACACCAGATGCCAATTGTAGATCCTCTCACACCTGTGGTCACTGCAGCATCTGACTCCACTTTGTCCAAAAGGGATCTATTCCATTCAATTACACATGATCTAGATTAGACTGACAACAAGATACTGCACGGGACATAGCAGAGTTGGTGAAGTTGAGTGGTGATGAGTTTGCTATTTGGATGAATAAAGCAAGTAAAAAGTGTGTTAGATAAAAATTCATTTCAATTCGCTAATCGGGCTAATATGAATCAGGTGAATCGAGTTCTGCTTTTGGAAACTGGGTTAAGAAGGGGTGCACCGTTCCTGGAGGTACTGCAATACCAGGTCAATGCGTGGAGTGGACAGAGCAAGCTCTTTTTCCATCTCCCTGTTCTAAAAATCCATTTAATATATGGTCCCCAGATAGGGGACGTATCAGATATTAAACTGATAAGAACAGATACTACACTTGATCTTAGCCAAAAGGCCGAGAAGCGATAACCAGAATTGGTTTGGGCCTCGAGTGGCACCCTGGCCTATGCCGGACACATCTTAGGGAGAGAGAGCGAGAGGGAGACAAACCCACGCCTACACAAGACATTTTGTCACCCAAGCCAACCCTTGAAAAGGCTGCTTTGCAGAGCAAAAACAAGAAGAATGGTGCGTTTTGCAGCCGCCGCCCACTGCAATGAATCTGAATAACTCCTCCTTTAGGGCGCAAGCAACTCCCCTCCCCCTTGCAGTCTTTCCAATTCACGATACAAAAAGACGGACAGGACAGGTTGCCTGACTTTCCGTCACTGCCACCCTTTGCCATCCTTACCCGTAGAAAGCCCTTTCATCATCCCCAAACCCTAATCTTTTCCCTTTCCTTCCCAGCCCCCAAACCCTGCCCTCTGTACCTTTCTCACCACCCGCTTCCCTTCTCCTGTCATCCCCCTACCACCCGGGAAAAAAAGAGATTGCCCCCTCCTTCCACTAGCCCACCCTCCCACCCAAAGAACAACTTCTTCTGCGCAGCTTGTTTTCTAGGCAGCAGCGCTATTGTGATGTCATCGGGGGGCATTGTGACAAGCCGCCAGTGTTCCGTCTCTTCATGTTGTGCACTGTTCAAACCGAAAATACATCAACAGGCAGGCTACAGAAAAGCTTACTAACAAAGGTTAGAGAGGGGCTTTCTCAGAGGGCTTTTTACAGTTTGTCTATTCCCAATTAGCCGGTTTAGTATACTTAATGAAAGTACTAATTCTTTCATAGGCCGCCCATTCTTAGTATTTGACGTTCAGGTAACAACAGGTAACTTTATTTGGAGTGGAAGCAGAGAGATAACACCAGATGCCAATTGTAGATCCTCTCACACCTGTGGTCACTGCAGCATCTGACTCCACTTTGTCCAAAAGGGATCTATTCCATTCAATTACACATGATCTAGATTAGACTGACAACAAGATACTGCACGGGACATAGCAGAGTTGGTGAAGTTGAGTGGTGATGAGTTTGCTATTTGGATGAATAAAGCAAGTAAAAAGTGTGTTAGATAAAAATTCATTTCAATTCGCTAATCGGGCTAATATGAATCAGGTGAATCGAGTTCTGCTTTTGGAAACTGGGTTAAGAAGGGGTGCACCGTTCCTGGAGGTACTGCAATACCAGGTCAATGTGTGGAGTGGACAGAGCAAGCTCTTTTTCCATCTCCCTGTTCTAAAAATCCATTTAATATATGGTCCCCAGATAGGGGACGTATCAGATATTAAACTGATAAGAACAGATACTACACTTGATCTTAGCCAAAAGGCCGAGAAGCGATAACCAGAATTGGTTTGGGCCTCGAGTGGCACCCTGGCCTATGCCGGACACATCTTAGGGAGAGAGAGCGAGAGGGAGACAAACCCACGCCTACACAAGACATTTTGTCACCCAAGCCAACCCTTGAAAAGGCTGCTTTGCAGAGCAAAAACAAGAAGAATGGTGCGTTTTGCAGCCGCCGCCCACTGCAATGAATCTGAATAACTCCTCCTTTAGGGCGCAAGCAACTCCCCTCCCCCTTGCAGTCTTTCCAATTCACGATACAAAAAGACGGACAGGACAGGTTGCCTGACTTTCCGTCACTGCCACCCTTTGCCATCCTTACCCGTAGAAAGCCCTTTCATCATCCCCAAACCCTAATCTTTTCCCTTTCCTTCCCAGCCCCCAAACCCTGCCCTCTGTACCTTTCTCACCACCCGCTTCCCTTCTCCTGTCATCCCCCTACCACCCGGGAAAAAAAGAGATTGCCCCCTCCTTCCACTAGCCCACCCTCCCACCCAAAGAACAACTTCTTCTGCGCAGCTTGTTTTCTAGGCAGCAGCGCTATTGTGATGTCATCGGGGGGCATTGTGACAAGCCGCCAGTGTTCCGTCTCTTCATGTTGTGCACTGTTCAAACCGAAAATACATCAACAGGCAGGCTACAGAAAAGCTTACTAACAAAGGTTAGAGAGGGGCTTTCTCAGAGGGCTTTTTACAGTTTGTCTATTCCCAATTAGCCGGTTTAGTATACTTAATGAAAGTACTAATTCTTTCATAGGCCGCCCATTCTTAGTATTTGACGTTCAGGTAACAACAGGTAACTTTATTTGGAGTGGAAGCAGAGAGATAACACCAGATGCCAATTGTAGATCCTCTCACACCTGTGGTCACTGCAGCATCTGACTCCACTTTGTCCAAAAGGGATCTATTCCATTCAATTACACATGATCTAGATTAGACTGACAACAAGATACTGCACGGGACATAGCAGAGTTGGTGAAGTTGAGTGGTGATGAGTTTGCTATTTGGATGAATAAAGCAAGTAAAAAGTGTGTTAGATAAAAATTCATTTCAATTCGCTAATCGGGCTAATATGAATCAGGTGAATCGAGTTCTGCTTTTGGAAACTGGGTTAAGAAGGGGTGCACCGTTCCTGGAGGTACTGCAATACCAGGTCAATGCGTGGAGTGGACAGAGCAAGCTCTTTTTCCATCTCCCTGTTCTAAAAATCCATTTAATATATGGTCCCCAGATAGGGGACGTATCAGATATTAAACTGATAAGAACAGATACTACACTTGATCTTAGCCAAAAGGCCGAGAAGCGATAACCAGAATTGGTTTGGGCCTCGAGTGGCACCCTGGCCTATGCCGGACACATCTTAGGGAGAGAGAGCGAGAGGGAGACAAACCCACGCCTACACAAGACATTTTGTCACCCAAGCCAACCCTTGAAAAGGCTGCTTTGCAGAGCAAAAACAAGAAGAATGGTGCGTTTTGCAGCCGCCGCCCACTGCAATGAATCTGAATAACTCCTCCTTTAGGGCGCAAGCAACTCCCCTCCCCTTTGCAGTCTTTCCAATTCACGATACAAAAAGACGGACAGGACAGGTTGCCTGACTTTCCGTCACTGCCACCCTTTGCCATCCTTACCCGTAGAAAGCCCTTTCATCATCCCCAAACCCTAATCTTTTCCCTTTCCTTCCCAGCCCCCAAACCCTGCCCTCTGTACCTTTCTCACCACCCGCTTCCCTTCTCCTGTCATCCCCCTACCACCCGGGAAAAAAAGAGATTGCCCCCTCCTTCCACTAGCCCACCCTCCCACCCAAAGAACAACTTCTTCTGCGCAGCTTGTTTTCTAGGCAGCAGCGCTATTGTGATGTCATCGGGGGGCATTGTGACAAGCCGCCAGTGTTCCGTCTCTTCATGTTGTGCACTGTTCAAACCGAAAATACATCAACAGGCAGGCTACAGAAAAGCTTACTAACAAAGGTTAGAGAGGGGCTTTCTCAGAGGGCTTTTTACAGTTTGTCTATTCCCAATTAGCCGGTTTAGTATACTTAATGAAAGTACTAATTCTTTCATAGGCCGCCCATTCTTAGTATTTGACGTTCAGGTAACAACAGGTAACTTTATTTGGAGTGGAAGCAGAGAGATAACACCAGATGCCAATTGTAGATCCTCTCACACCTGTGGTCACTGCAGCATCTGACTCCACTTTGTCCAAAAGGGATCTATTCCATTCAATTACACATGATCTAGATTAGACTGACAACAAGATACTGCACGGGACATAGCAGAGTTGGTGAAGTTGAGTGGTGATGAGTTTGCTATTTGGATGAATAAAGCAAGTAAAAAGTGTGTTAGATAAAAATTCATTTCAATTCGCTAATCGGGCTAATATGAATCAGGTGAATCGAGTTCTGCTTTTGGAAACTGGGTTAAGAAGGGGTGCACCGTTCCTGGAGGTACTGCAATACCAGGTCAATGCGTGGAGTGGACAGAGCAAGCTCTTTTTCCATCTCCCTGTTCTAAAAATCCATTTAATATATGGTCCCCAGATAGGGGACGTATCAGATATTAAACTGATAAGAACAGATACTACACTTGATCTTAGCCAAAAGGCCGAGAAGCGATAACCAGAATTGGTTTGGGCCTCGAGTGGCACCCTGGCCTATGCCGGACACATCTTAGGGAGAGAGAGCGAGAGGGAGACAAACCCACGCCTACACAAGACATTTTGTCACCCAAGCCAACCCTTGAAAAGGCTGCTTTGCAGAGCAAAAACAAGAAGAATGGTGCGTT
This sequence comes from Anomaloglossus baeobatrachus, assembly GCF_048569485.1. NCBI lineage: Eukaryota > Metazoa > Chordata > Amphibia > Anura > Aromobatidae > Anomaloglossus > Anomaloglossus baeobatrachus. Next base: position 66,849 of record NW_027443465.1, on the reverse strand, counting down.
TTGCAGCCGCCGCCCACTGCAATGAATCTGAATAACTCCTCCTTTAGGGCGCAAGCAACTCCCCTCCCCCTTGCAGTCTTTCCAATTCACGATACAAAAAGACGGACAGGACAGGTTGCCTGACTTTCCGTCACTGCCACCCTTTGCCATCCTTACCCGTAGAAAGCCCTTTCATCATCCCCAAACCCTAATCTTTTCCCTTTCCTTCCCAGCCCCCAAACCCTGCCCTCTGTACCTTTCTCACCACCCGCTTCCCTTCTCCTGTCATCCCCCTACCACCCGGGAAAAAAAGAGATTGCCCCCTCCTTCCACTAGCCCACCCTCCCACCCAAAGAACAACTTCTTCTGCGCAGCTTGTTTTCTAGGCAGCAGCGCTATTGTGATGTCATCGGGGGGCATTGTGACAAGCCGCCAGTGTTCCGTCTCTTCATGTTGTGCACTGTTCAAACCGAAAATACATCAACAGGCAGGCTACAGAAAAGCTTACTAACAAAGGTTAGAGAGGGGCTTTCTCAGAGGGCTTTTTACAGTTTGTCTATTCCCAATTAGCCGGTTTAGTATACTTAATGAAAGTACTAATTCTTTCATAGGCCGCCCATTCTTAGTATTTGACGTTCAGGTAACAACAGGTAACTTTATTTGGAGTGGAAGCAGAGAGATAACACCAGATGCCAATTGTAGATCCTCTCACACCTGTGGTCACTGCAGCATCTGACTCCACTTTGTCCAAAAGGGATCTATTCCATTCAATTACACATGATCTAGATTAGACTGACAACAAGATACTGCACGGGACATAGCAGAGTTGGTGAAGTTGAGTGGTGATGAGTTTGCTATTTGGATGAATAAAGCAAGTAAAAAGTGTGTTAGATAAAAATTCATTTCAATTCGCTAATCGGGCTAATATGAATCAGGTGAATCGAGTTCTGCTTTTGGAAACTGGGTTAAGAAGGGGTGCACCGTTCCTGGAGGTACTGCAATACCAGGTCAATGCGTGGAGTGGACAGAGCAAGCTCTTTTTCCATCTCCCTGTTCTAAAAATCCATTTAATATATGGTCCCCAGATAGGGGACGTATCAGATATTAAACTGATAAGAACAGATTTTTTTTTTTTTTTTTTTTTGAAGGATGAGTTTGAAATTAATAAAGTGACTGCCTCTCGTTGCCCAGGTAACCGTCCGTCACAAGAGGGCTATGACATCCTACGATGCACACTCCCCCAAGGCCAGCAGTTGTGCAATACCCTGGCACCGTTCAGCACCAACCAAGGTAGTACCCTCCCAAACTACACTTGATCTTAGCCAAAAGGCCGAGAAGCGATAACCAGAATTGGTTTGGGCCTCGAGTGGCACCCTGGCCTATGCCGGACACATCTTAGGGAGAGAGAGCGAGAGGGAGACAAACCCACGCCTACACAAGACATTTTGTCACCCAAGCCAACCCTTGAAAAGGCTGCTTTGCAGAGCAAAAACAAGAAGAATGGTGCGTTTTGCAGCCGCCGCCCACTGCAATGAATCTGAATAACTCCTCCTTTAGGGCGCAAGCAACTCCCCTCCCCCTTGCAGTCTTTCCAATTCACGATACAAAAAGACGGACAGGACAGGTTGCCTGACTTTCCGTCACTGCCACCCTTTGCCATCCTTACCCGTAGAAAGCCCTTTCATCATCCCCAAACCCTAATCTTTTCCCTTTCCTTCCCAGCCCCCAAACCCTGCCCTCTGTACCTTTCTCACCACCCGCTTCCCTTCTCCTGTCATCCCCCTACCACCCGGGAAAAAAAGAGATTGCCCCCTCCTTCCACTAGCCCACCCTCCCACCCAAAGAACAACTTCTTCTGCGCAGCTTGTTTTCTAGGCAGCAGCGCTATTGTGATGTCATCGGGGGGCATTGTGACAAGCCGCCAGTGTTCCGTCTCTTCATGTTGTGCACTGTTCAAACCGAAAATACATCAACAGGCAGGCTACAGAAAAGCTTACTAACAAAGGTTAGAGAGGGGCTTTCTCAGAGGGCTTTTTACAGTTTGTCTATTCCCAATTAGCCGGTTTAGTATACTTAATGAAAGTACTAATTCTTTCATAGGCCGCCCATTCTTAGTATTTGACGTTCAGGTAACAACAGGTAACTTTATTTGGAGTGGAAGCAGAGAGATAACACCAGATGCCAATTGTAGATCCTCTCACACCTGTGGTCACTGCAGCATCTGACTCCACTTTGTCCAAAAGGGATCTATTCCATTCAATTACACATGATCTAGATTAGACTGACAACAAGATACTGCACGGGACATAGCAGAGTTGGTGAAGTTGAGTGGTGATGAGTTTGCTATTTGGATGAATAAAGCAAGTAAAAAGTGTGTTAGATAAAAATTCATTTCAATTCGCTAATCGGGCTAATATGAATCAGGTGAATCGAGTTCTGCTTTTGGAAACTGGGTTAAGAAGGGGTGCACCGTTCCTGGAGGTACTGCAATACCAGGTCAATGCGTGGAGTGGACAGAGCAAGCTCTTTTTCCATCTCCCTGTTCTAAAAATCCATTTAATATATGGTCCCCAGATAGGGGACGTATCAGATATTAAACTGATAAGAACAGATACTACACTTGATCTTAGCCAAAAGGCCGAGAAGCGATAACCAGAATTGGTTTGGGCCTCGAGTGGCACCCTGGCCTATGCCGGACACATCTTAGGGAGAGAGAGCGAGAGGGAGACAAACCCACGCCTACACAAGACATTTTGTCACCCAAGCCAACCCTTGAAAAGGCTGCTTTGCAGAGCAAAAACAAGAAGAATGGTGCGTTTTGCAGCCGCCGCCCACTGCAATGAATCTGAATAACTCCTCCTTTAGGGCGCAAGCAACTCCCCTCCCCCTTGCAGTCTTTCCAATTCACGATACAAAAAGACGGACAGGACAGGTTGCCTGACTTTCCGTCACTGCCACCCTTTGCCATCCTTACCCGTAGAAAGCCCTTTCATCATCCCCAAACCCTAATCTTTTCCCTTTCCTTCCCAGCCCCCAAACCCTGCCCTCTGTACCTTTCTCACCACCCGCTTCCCTTCTCCTGTCATCCCCCTACCACCCGGGAAAAAAAGAGATTGCCCCCTCCTTCCACTAGCCCACCCTCCCACCCAAAGAACAACTTCTTCTGCGCAGCTTGTTTTCTAGGCAGCAGCGCTATTGTGATGTCATCGGGGGGCATTGTGACAAGCCGCCAGTGTTCCGTCTCTTCATGTTGTGCACTGTTCAAACCGAAAATACATCAACAGGCAGGCTACAGAAAAGCTTACTAACAAAGGTTAGAGAGGGGCTTTCTCAGAGGGCTTTTTACAGTTTGTCTATTCCCAATTAGCCGGTTTAGTATACTTAATGAAAGTACTAATTCTTTCATAGGCCGCCCATTCTTAGTATTTGACGTTCAGGTAACAACAGGTAACTTTATTTGGAGTGGAAGCAGAGAGATAACACCAGATGCCAATTGTAGATCCTCTCACACCTGTGGTCACTGCAGCATCTGACTCCACTTTGTCCAAAAGGGATCTATTCCATTCAATTACACATGATCTAGATTAGACTGACAACAAGATACTGCACGGGACATAGCAGAGTTGGTGAAGTTGAGTGGTGATGAGTTTGCTATTTGGATGAATAAAGCAAGTAAAAAGTGTGTTAGATAAAAATTCATTTCAATTCGCTAATCGGGCTAATATGAATCAGGTGAATCGAGTTCTGCTTTTGGAAACTGGGTTAAGAAGGGGTGCACCGTTCCTGGAGGTACTGCAATACCAGGTCAATGCGTGGAGTGGACAGAGCAAGCTCTTTTTCTATCTCCCTGTTCTAAAAATCCATTTAATATATGGTCCCCAGATAGGGGACGTATCAGATATTAAACTGATAAGAACAGATACTACACTTGATCTTAGCCAAAAGGCCGAGAAGCGATAACCAGAATTGGTTTGGGCCTCGAGTGGCACCCTGGCCTATGCCGGACACATCTTAGGGAGAGAGAGCGAGAGGGAGACAAACCCACGCCTACACAAGACATTTTGTCACCCAAGCCAACCCTTGAAAAGGCTGCTTTGCAGAGCAAAAACAAGAAGAATGGTGCGTTTTGCAGCCGCCGCCCACTGCAATGAATCTGAATAACTCCTCCTTTAGGGCGCAAGCAACTCCCCTCCCCCTTGCAGTCTTTCCAATTCACGATACAAAAAGACGGACAGGACAGGTTGCCTGACTTTCCGTCACTGCCACCCTTTGCCATCCTTACCCGTAGAAAGCCCTTTCATCATCCCCAAACCCTAATCTTTTCCCTTTCCTTCCCAGCCCCCAAACCCTGCCCTCTGTACCTTTCTCACCACCCGCTTCCCTTCTCCTGTCATCCCCCTACCACCCGGGAAAAAAAGAGATTGCCCCCTCCTTCCACTAGCCCACCCTCCCACCCAAAGAACAACTTCTTCTGCGCAGCTTGTTTTCTAGGCAGCAGCGCTATTGTGATGTCATCGGGGGGCATTGTGACAAGCCGCCAGTGTTCCGTCTCTTCATGTTGTGCACTGTTCAAACCGAAAATACATCAACAGGCAGGCTACAGAAAAGCTTACTAACAAAGGTTAGAGAGGGGCTTTCTCAGAGGGCTTTTTACAGTTTGTCTATTCCCAATTAGCCGGTTTAGTATACTTAATGAAAGTACTAATTCTTTCATAGGCCGCCCATTCTTAGTATTTGACGTTCAGGTAACAACAGGTAACTTTATTTGGAGTGGAAGCAGAGAGATAACACCAGATGCCAATTGTAGATCCTCTCACACCTGTGGTCACTGCAGCATCTGACTCCACTTTGTCCAAAAGGGATCTATTCCATTCAATTACACATGATCTAGATTAGACTGACAACAAGATACTGCACGGGACATAGCAGAGTTGGTGAAGTTGAGTGGTGATGAGTTTGCTATTTGGATGAATAAAGCAAGTAAAAAGTGTGTTAGATAAAAATTCATTTCAATTCGCTAATCGGGCTAATATGAATCAGGTGAATCGAGTTCTGCTTTTGGAAACTGGGTTAAGAAGGGGTGCACCGTTCCTGGAGGTACTGCAATACCAGGTCAATGCGTGGAGTGGACAGAGCAAGCTCTTTTTCCATCTCCCTGTTCTAAAAATCCATTTAATATATGGTCCCCAGATAGGGGACGTATCAGATATTAAACTGATAAGAACAGATCACGTTTCAAACAAGCTTTATTGAACAAATAGATAAGAAAACATCACAAAAACCATAAACTCTTTTCTCATAGTAAACACATCAGAAATCCATTAAAAGACAATTCATAAGAAACAGTACATTAAAAGGACATGTAAAAACAAGGAATAAAACCAATCATAAAAACATGTATGAATTCCACATTTGGAGACACCATAGTTTCTTGGCTTCCTCCGCACCTAATATCTTACAATCTCTTAAGTAATAGGTGTACATGTCACACAACGCGATTCCTATGCAATCTTTTACAGAAATAAAATCATGGTTAAAAAGCAGGATGTTTCTACATTTCCATAAAGCGTGTTTAAAGCAATTCATCATCAACCAGGCCACTTGCGCTTGGGCCATGGTTGGACATTTAATAAAACCATATAAAATCACATCACAATTAAAATCCTCTATCCCACTGACCCACTTCAGGAGGGTGCCAACAGCCTGCCACAGCTCTTGCGCGTATGGGCAGTGCCAGAACAGGTGGAACACAGTCTCTTCCCTCACACATCTGTCTCTCGGGCATCTTGCACTGGCCACCAAGCCTCTGTGGTGCTGGAACGCTCTGGTGGGGAGGCATTGGTGAGCGATTGACCAGGCAAGATCCTTTTGCACATTGCTCAGGGCTGGACACGAGACATTGTTCCACACCAACTGGCACCTAGAGGAAGAGAAGTTGGAGACATCCTCCAATACCTCATGACCCTTACAGGCTGCCGTTAACTTTTTCTGGTTAGACAACACCTCCCGGTCTACGTGGGTCAGGTCATATTCAGTGATAATGGTGTTCAGAATCTCATAATGCTTTGGGGGACGTAATAAAACAGGACGGTTAACCAACAAATCCACCTGCAATCTCTTAAAAACATAGCCCGTACTATACCTTAAAAAACAAGTAAAAGCCCCAGCATTATTCAAACTTTTGTAACAAAACACAAAAAATTTTATTAATAAAAACAACTTTAGGTCAGGGAGTCCCTTGCCACCATTCCTTTTACTCTTACATACAGTTATTCTCCTTAATTTTTCCATTTTGGAGTTCCACAGAAAATAAAAGATGGGTTTCATTAGTCTTTTAAAGTATAGGGAATTTGGAGGAAACACCATCGCTGCGTACAAAATGATGGGGAGCAGGATCATTTTTATGATTAGAATCTTCCCCTCCATAGTGAGTTTTCTTATCTGCCATAATGATATTTTTTGACTCAATCTTGTGAGAACCAGGTCCCAGTTCTTACACCCATCATTTTGCTCATCAAAGTGGATCCCCAAAATTTTAATCCCATCATTTTGGACCGGTATCTTTGGTGGCTCGGGCTCCCATTGACCTACAATAAAACAATCACATTTTTCTTTATTTAATTTAAAACCGGATCCAGCACTAAAAATCTCCGTATCCAGCACTGCTCTGTTTATGGCAGCAGAGCTGGTACAATATACAGACACATCATCCATGTATGCTAACGCTTTTACCTGGGCGCCCCCACCTCCGGGAACAGGGATCCCCCTAACCACCTTGTCCTCACGTAAACGGCACAAGAGTGGTTCTATAGCACAAACAAACAGTAAGGGGGACATGGGGCAACCCTGTTTTACCCCGGATCGGAGGGCGACCTCTTTTGTTAAAAAACCATTTATTAAAATCTGCGCGTACGTGTCATTGTATAAAAGCTTAATTTTATCAATAAAACCAACAGGAAACCCCATCTTTTTTAAAACACTAAAAAGATAAAAGTGTGATACCCTGTCAAAAGCTTTTTTAAAATCAAGGGATAAAATGGCTATAGGCTGCTTGCGATCTTTCTGGTACCAGATCAGGTCCCGTATAAGGTTAAGATGCTCCCAGATGGACCGTCCGGGGATACCGCAGACCTGATCTGGATGAATCACACTTTTAATAACACTTTTAATACGGCTACTTAAAATTTTAGCCAATATCTTATAATCAGTATTTAAAAGAGAGATAGGCCTCCAGTTTTCTAAGTTTGCCTTATCTCCTTTTTTAAAGATCAGGGTAATCACACATTTCTTCCAAGAATAGGGTATAAAATTGTCTTTAAAAACCTCATTAAAAACTCCCATAAGATCATCTTTAATAACATCCCAGAAAACATGATAAAACTCTATGGGGAGACCGTCTGACCCTGGAGTTTTACCTTTTTGAAAATCTTTTAGGGCTCCCTCCACCTCCCCCATGTTTATTCCCTCAGACAGGAGGTCCTGGTCCTCGGTGGATAAAAAGAGGGATAAAAAATTCAAATTATCATTAAAACAAGACTGATCAATGTGTTTGAGGTTAAAAAGGTTGCTAAAAAAGTTAAAAGCCTCCTCTAGCATTCCCTTTGATGATGTCTGACCTCCCAACTCTCGTATAAAATTCTTCCTCTCCCCCACTTTTTTAAAAAAATATCTAGAGCATGTCTCATCTTCTTCCAAATGTTTTACCCGAGAATTAAATATTATCTCTTTTCCTTTTTGGTCAAGAAAGTTCTGGATCTCAATTTTTAATTTGGCAATGTCCTCCTCCGCCCCAGGGACTCCCCACCCTTTTAACTTATGGAGAGTCTCCAATCTAACATTGAGATCCCTGAAACACCTTCTCTTTTCCCGGGCCCGCCTCCTACCCACAGTGACAAAGAAATTCCGTATGCGACATTTGACTCCATCCCACCAATTAGACATGGATTGCTCTGGACATTTCTTACTCCTCCATATTTTATATTTAGCAATAAATGCAGCCCGGGTTTCCTCATCCTGTAATAATAATGTATTTAGTTTCCAGGAGCGTTTGCCCACTTTCTCCTCATCTGCATATTCTAAATCTGCATATATGAGGGCGTGGTCTGAAAAAATATTTGTCATGAGTCCGGCTGATTTAGGGGTAAAAGAATCTGAGGAGGGAAGAATAAAATCAATACGGGAAGATACAGTACCATTACTCCATGTGTACCCCGGGTCAGACGGGTGAATTTTTTTCCAGGCATCCTGCAACTTAAAATCAGATAAAATATGCTTGACTTGACATGAGGTTTTGTCTGGTTTTCTGGTATTGTCACCACCTCCTCTCCCCTCTCCCAACATCACACAGTTAAAATCCCCTCCCACCACCACAGGGGATGGACCTGTTAAAAACAACTGCATGTCATTAAAAAGGGAGGAGCGTTCATTTTTTTCAGGGGGAGCATAAATATTAATAAAACGACAAGTAAAACCATTAAAAACTGCATGTGTTAACAAAGCACGGCCTGGAGAAATTTCTGTGACAGATAAAATCTTAACATCTTTGTTTTTAAATAAAATCCCCACTCCAGCAGCCTTATTCATGTTAGACCCCGACCAGACAGAGGGCCCTAAGGTCCAGTCTTTTTTAATGTCAGAGTATGTAAGGTCATGGCCAATGGCGCATTCCTGTAAGAAAAAAATGTCAAAGTTCAAGGTCATTAGCCATGCAAACAGGGCCACTCTTCTGATCGGGCTTTTTAAGCTCCTCACATTCAGTGAGGCTATTTTGATGTCCGCCATTAAATGTTTATGTTAAGACCAGAACTTTCAGAGTCCGAGAGATGGGAACAATCAAATATAGATGGAACAGTGTTCATACTACCGGTATCATCGGAGTCAGAGTCCACACATTCTGGGTCCACATTTGACCCTATCGGGCTGTTGGCTGGAATGGACACATGAGGACCCATCCGCCTCTTTTTCATTTCCTGGTCCCTCTCATTTCGGCCTCTTTTTGCGCAGGTGCTCAGGTCCATCTGGTCCCCCTGCCCAAGGGGTACTATGTCCAAAGTGTCCTGGTCATCCGGAGGTGGTCCCTGCACATCAGGGTGGACATCTGGCTGGACGTCTTGGATAACATCACAGGGAGCATCTGGCTTGTCCTCATGGTGGTCAACAGAGTGGTCATCAGGGGGGACATCCGTCTGGACACCTGGTTGGTCTGCAAGAACGCTGTCATCCCTCTCCGACACGGTCCCGGACTGGGCCTCCATCGTGGATTCAGGAACTACCGACCAGCCTGGCTGACTCGGCCTTCCCCCAGAACCGCTCCGGGGGGATCCCAACTCCCCGCCAGGTGTAACCTGGCAGCCTGCAGGAGTGGGTGATGACTCAGCATTACAGGGGGGAGCTGAGTCAGTAGCGCTTACCACAACCGGGTCGGGTCTCCTTCGTCCAATAAGCACATCTGCAAAGCTGGCGACTAGGGACCCCGTCTTGGCCATACCCGCATGGGAAGGCACTCCTGCGGAACTTGCCGCAGGTGTCTGGGGACCCCCGGACCGCCTAGGCCGTAACGGACAGCTGTTAAATAGATGGGTACACAGACCGCATCCGCTGCAGATCTTATCACTTGTGCAATCTTTAGAGGTATGACCCCATTGACCACAGTTATGGCACTCACTAACTTTTTCGTTCTTGCACTCATGCTGCAAGTGACCAAGACCGCCACACTTCCGACATCTGCGAGGTTGCCCATTGTAGAATAGGTATCCAATGTTTTTTCCCAGCACTACCGTGGAGGGGGGGTGTACATGGCCCTCTGAACTCTCTGGGTCCGGGTTAAATCGCACCAAAAACCGGCGTTTGCCATTCCAAATCTCGTTAATGGTGTGCACATTCCCCACAAAGCGAACAGAGGTGCAGAAACGCCTAAGGTACAACTCAATGTCGTGCTCACTGACATACGGGTTGTACATGTACACCACCACAGGGGTCTCGCCTTCACTATACAGGTAAGTGAAAACCACCCCCTCCAATAGCTGGTCATGGATCGCACCCTTCACTCGCCCTTGGAAAGTGCTACAGGCAGTCTTGGTCCTCAACGTCAGGATGTACGTGCACTGCCCCCTCTCCTGCAGACAGTACACATCCTCTTTCCTTACGCCCAAGAGGTCTCGCAACAGACGGTTGTAGAACGCCTCTCCATTTCCACAACCAAAGTGGTCTTTCGGAACCTCGATTTTCACCGAGTTTTGAAGCTGGCCGGAGCCAGAAGTAAATTGCTGAATGCACGGCATTGTACCAGCAATAACTTGACAAAAAGCCTACCGTTTCTCACGGGCTCGGCCTTTCGCCGGGGGATCACCGCTCGTTGCCCGAGGACTAATCCGGCTCCCTAATAGCAGCAGGGGGGTGAAGTCCCACCGTGAGGTGAGACGATCCCCCCAGGCCAAGGAGCCGGGTACCTCGAGCACCTTCCAGCCAAAACCAAGCACAAAACCGTGAAGCTCTGCACCTGATCTCAGCCAAAAGGCCGAGAAGCGATAACCAGAATTGGTTTGGGCCTCGAGTGGCACCCTGGCCTATGCCGGACACATCTTAGGGAGAGAGAGCGAGAGGGAGACAAACCCACGCCTACACAAGACATTTTGTCACCCAAGCCAACCCTTGAAAAGGCTGCTTTGCAGAGCAAAAACAAGAAGAATGGTGCGTTTTGCAGCCGCCGCCCACTGCAATGAATCTGAATAACTCCTCCTTTAGGGCGCAAGCAACTCCCCTCCCCCTTGCAGTCTTTCCAATTCACGATACAAAAAGACGGACAGGACAGGTTGCCTGACTTTCCGTCACTGCCACCCTTTGCCATCCTTACCCGTAGAAAGCCCTTTCATCATCCCCAAACCCTAATCTTTTCCCTTTCCTTCCCAGCCCCCAAACCCTGCCCTCTGTACCTTTCTCACCACCCGCTTCCCTTCTCCTGTCATCCCCCTACCACCCGGGAAAAAAAGAGATTGCCCCCTCCTTCCACTAGCCCACCCTCCCACCCAAAGAACAACTTCTTCTGCGCAGCTTGTTTTCTAGGCAGCAGCGCTATTGTGATGTCATCGGGGGGCATTGTGACAAGCCGCCAGTGTTCCGTCTCTTCATGTTGTGCACTGTTCAAACCGAAAATACATCAACAGGCAGGCTACAGAAAAGCTTACTAACAAAGGTTAGAGAGGGGCTTTCTCAGAGGGCTTTTTACAGTTTGTCTATTCCCAATTAGCCGGTTTAGTATACTTAATGAAAGTACTAATTCTTTCATAGGCCGCCCATTCTTAGTATTTGACGTTCAGGTAACAACAGGTAACTTTATTTGGAGTGGAAGCAGAGAGATAACACCAGATGCCAATTGTAGATCCTCTCACACCTGTGGTCACTGCAGCATCTGACTCCACTTTGTCCAAAAGGGATCTATTCCATTCAATTACACATGATCTAGATTAGACTGACAACAAGATACTGCACGGGACATAGCAGAGTTGGTGAAGTTGAGTGGTGATGAGTTTGCTATTTGGATGAATAAAGCAAGTAAAAAGTGTGTTAGATAAAAATTCATTTCAATTCGCTAATCGGGCTAATATGAATCAGGTGAATCGAGTTCTGCTTTTGGAAACTGGGTTAAGAAGGGGTGCACCGTTCCTGGAGGTACTGCAATACCAGGTCAATGCGTGGAGTGGACAGAGCAAGCTCTTTTTCCATCTCCCTGTTCTAAAAATCCATTTAATATATGGTCCCCAGATAGGGGACGTATCAGATATTAAACTGATAAGAACAGATACTACACTTGATCTTAGCCAAAAGGCCGAGAAGCGATAACCAGAATTGGTTTGGGCCTCGAGTGGCACCCTGGCCTATGCCGGACACATCTTAGGGAGAGAGAGCGAGAGGGAGACAAACCCACGCCTACACAAGACATTTTGTCACCCAAGCCAACCCTTGAAAAGGCTGCTTTGCAGAGCAAAAACAAGAAGAATGGTGCGTTTTGCAGCCGCCGCCCACTGCAATGAATCTGAATAACTCCTCCTTTAGGGCGCAAGCAACTCCCCTCCCCCTTGCAGTCTTTCCAATTCACGATACAAAAAGACGGACAGGACAGGTTGCCTGACTTTCCGTCACTGCCACCCTTTGCCATCCTTACCCGTAGAAAGCCCTTTCATCATCCCCAAACCCTAATCTTTTCCCTTTCCTTCCCAGCCCCCAAACCCTGCCCTCTGTACCTTTCTCACCACCCGCTTCCCTTCTCCTGTCATCCCCCTACCACCCGGGAAAAAAAGAGATTGCCCCCTCCTTCCACTAGCCCACCCTCCCACCCAAAGAACAACTTCTTCTGCGCAGCTTGTTTGCTAGGCAGCAGCGCTATTGTGATGTCATCGGGGGGCATTGTGACAAGCCGCCAGTGTTCCGTCTCTTCATGTTGTGCACTGTTCAAACCGAAAATACATCAACAGGCAGGCTACAGAAAAGCTTACTAACAAAGGTTAGAGAGGGGCTTTCTCAGAGGGCTTTTTACAGTTTGTCTATTCCCAATTAGCCGGTTTAGTATACTTAATGAAAGTACTAATTCTTTCATAGGCCGCCCATTCTTAGTATTTGACGTTCAGGTAACAACAGGTAACTTTATTTGGAGTGGAAGCAGAGAGATAACACCAGATGCCAATTGTAGATCCTCTCACACCTGTGGTCACTGCAGCATCTGACTCCACTTTGTCCAAAAGGGATCTATTCCATTCAATTACACATGATCTAGATTAGACTGACAACAAGATACTGCACGGGACATAGCAGAGTTGGTGAAGTTGAGTGGTGATGAGTTTGCTATTTGGATGAATAAAGCAAGTAAAAAGTGTGTTAGATAAAAATTCATTTCAATTCGCTAATCGGGCTAATATGAATCAGGTGAATCGAGTTCTGCTTTTGGAAACTGGGTTAAGAAGGGGTGCACCGTTCCTGGAGGTACTGCAATACCAGGTCAATGCGTGGAGTGGACAGAGCAAGCTCTTTTTCCATCTCCCTGTTCTAAAAATCCATTTAATATATGGTCCCCAGATAGGGGACGTATCAGATATTAAACTGATAAGAACAGATACTACACTTGATCTTAGCCAAAAGGCCGAGAAGCGATAACCAGAATTGGTTTGGGCCTCGAGTGGCACCCTGGCCTATGCCGGACACATCTTAGGGAGAGAGAGCGAGAGGGAGACAAACCCACGCCTACACAAGACATTTTGTCACCCAAGCCAACCCTTGAAAAGGCTGCTTTGCAGAGCAAAAACAAGAAGAATGGTGCGTTTTGCAGCCGCCGCCCACTGCAATGAATCTGAATAACTCCTCCTTTAGGGCGCAAGCAACTCCCCTCCCCCTTGCAGTCTTTCCAATTCACGATACAAAAAGACGGACAGGACAGGTTGCCTGACTTTCCGTCACTGCCACCCTTTGCCATCCTTACCCGTAGAAAGCCCTTTCATCATCCCCAAACCCTAATCTTTTCCCTTTCCTTCCCAGCCCCCAAACCCTGCCCTCTGTACCTTTCTCACCACCCGCTTCCCTTCTCCTGTCATCCCCCTACCACCCGGGAAAAAAAGAGATTGCCCCCTCCTTCCACTAGCCCACCCTCCCACCCAAAGAACAACTTCTTCTGCGCAGCTTGTTTTCTAGGCAGCAGCGCTATTGTGATGTCATCGGGGGGCATTGTGACAAGCCGCCAGTGTTCCGTCTCTTCATGTTGTGCACTGTTCAAACCGAAAATACATCAACAGGCAGGCTACAGAAAAGCTTACTAACAAAGGTTAGAGAGGGGCTTTCTCAGAGGGCTTTTTACAGTTTGTCTATTCCCAATTAGCCGGTTTAGTATACTTAATGAAAGTACTAATTCTTTCATAGGCCGCCCATTCTTAGTATTTGACGTTCAGGTAACAACAGGTAACTTTATTTGGAGTGGAAGCAGAGAGATAACACCAGATGCCAATTGTAGATCCTCTCACACCTGTGGTCACTGCAGCATCTGACTCCACTTTGTCCAAAAGGGATCTATTCCATTCAATTACACATGATCTAGATTAGACTGACAACAAGATACTGCACGGGACATAGCAGAGTTGGTGAAGTTGAGTGGTGATGAGTTTGCTATTTGGATGAATAAAGCAAGTAAAAAGTGTGTTAGATAAAAATTCATTTCAATTCGCTAATCGGGCTAATATGAATCAGGTGAATCGAGTTCTGCTTTTGGAAACTGGGTTAAGAAGGGGTGCACCGTTCCTGGAGGTACTGCAATACCAGGTCAATGCGTGGAGTGGACAGAGCAAGCTCTTTTTCCATCTCCCTGTTCTAAAAATCCATTTAATATATGGTCCCCAGATAGGGGACGTATCAGATATTAAACTGATAAGAACAGATACTACACTTGATCTTAGCCAAAAGGCCGAGAAGCGATAACCAGAATTGGTTTGGGCCTCGAGTGGCACCCTGGCCTATGCCGGACACATCTTAGGGAGAGAGAGCGAGAGGGAGACAAACCCACGCCTACACAAGACATTTTGTCACCCAAGCCAACCCTTGAAAAGGCTGCTTTGCAGAGCAAAAACAAGAAGAATGGTGCGTTTTGCAGCCGCCGCCCACTGCAATGAATCTGAATAACTCCTCCTTTAGGGCGCAAGCAACTCCCCTCCCCCTTGCAGTCTTTCCAATTCACGATACAAAAAGACGGACAGGACAGGTTGCCTGACTTTCCGTCACTGCCACCCTTTGCCATCCTTACCCGTAGAAAGCCCTTTCATCATCCCCAAACCCTAATCTTTTCCCTTTCCTTCCCAGCCCCCAAACCCTGCCCTCTGTACCTTTCTCACCACCCGCTTCCCTTCTCCTGTCATCCCCCTACCACCCGGGAAAAAAAGAGATTGCCCCCTCCTTCCACTAGCCCACCCTCCCACCCAAAGAACAACTTCTTCTGCGCAGCTTGTTTTCTAGGCAGCAGCGCTATTGTGATGTCATCGGGGGGCATTGTGACAAGCCGCCAGTGTTCCGTCTCTTCATGTTGTGCACTGTTCAAACCGAAAATACATCAACAGGCAGGCTACAGAAAAGCTTACTAACAAAGGTTAGAGAGGGGCTTTCTCAGAGGGCTTTTTACAGTTTGTCTATTCCCAATTAGCCGGTTTAGTATACTTAATGAAAGTACTAATTCTTTCATAGGCCGCCCATTCTTAGTATTTGACGTTCAGGTAACAACAGGTAACTTTATTTGGAGTGGAAGCAGAGAGATAACACCAGATGCCAATTGTAGATCCTCTCACACCTGTGGTCACTGCAGCATCTGACTCCACTTTGTCCAAAAGGGATCTATTCCATTCAATTACACATGATCTAGATTAGACTGACAACAAGATACTGCACGGGACATAGCAGAGTTGGTGAAGTTGAGTGGTGATGAGTTTGCTATTTGGATGAATAAAGCAAGTAAAAAGTGTGTTAGATAAAAATTCATTTCAATTCGCTAATCGGGCTAATATGAATCAGGTGAATCGAGTTCTGCTTTTGGAAACTGGGTTAAGAAGGGGTGCACCGTTCCTGGAGGTACTGCAATACCAGGTCAATGCGTGGAGTGGACAGAGCAAGCTCTTTTTCCATCTCCCTGTTCTAAAAATCCATTTAATATATGGTCCCCAGATAGGGGACGTATCAGATATTAAACTGATAAGAACAGATACTACACTTGATCTTAGCCAAAAGGCCGAGAAGCGATAACCAGAATTGGTTTGGGCCTCGAGTGGCACCCTGGCCTATGCCGGACACATCTTAGGGAGAGAGAGCGAGAGGGAGACAAACCCACGCCTACACAAGACATTTTGTCACCCAAGCCAACCCTTGAAAAGGCTGCTTTGCAGAGCAAAAACAAGAAGAATGGTGCGTTTTGCAGCCGCCGCCCACTGCAATGAATCTGAATAACTCCTCCTTTAGGGCGCAAGCAACTCCCCTCCCCCTTGCAGTCTTTCCAATTCACGATACAAAAAGACGGACAGGACAGGTTGCCTGACTTTCCGTCACTGCCACCCTTTGCCATCCTTACCCGTAGAAAGCCCTTTCATCATCCCCAAACCCTAATCTTTTCCCTTTCCTTCCCAGCCCCCAAACCCTGCCCTCTGTACCTTTCTCACCACCCGCTTCCCTTCTCCTGTCATCCCCCTACCACCCGGGAAAAAAAGAGATTGCCCCCTCCTTCCACTAGCCCACCCTCCCACCCAAAGAACAACTTCTTCTGCGCAGCTTGTTTTCTAGGCAGCAGCGCTATTGTGATGTCATCGGGGGGCATTGTGACAAGCCGCCAGTGTTCCGTCTCTTCATGTTGTGCACTGTTCAAACCGAAAATACATCAACAGGCAGGCTACAGAAAAGCTTACTAACAAAGGTTAGAGAGGGGCTTTCTCAGAGGGCTTTTTACAGTTTGTCTATTCCCAATTAGCCGGTTTAGTATACTTAATGAAAGTACTAATTCTTTCATAGGCCGCCCATTCTTAGTATTTGACGTTCAGGTAACAACAGGTAACTTTATTTGGAGTGGAAGCAGAGAGATAACACCAGATGCCAATTGTAGATCCTCTCACACCTGTGGTCACTGCAGCATCTGACTCCACTTTGTCCAAAAGGGATCTATTCCATTCAATTACACATGATCTAGATTAGACTGACAACAAGATACTGCACGGGACATAGCAGAGTTGGTGAAGTTGAGTGGTGATGAGTTTGCTATTTGGATGAATAAAGCAAGTAAAAAGTGTGTTAGATAAAAATTCATTTCAATTCGCTAATCGGGCTAATATGAATCAGGTGAATCGAGTTCTGCTTTTGGAAACTGGGTTAAGAAGGGGTGCACCGTTCCTGGAGGTACTGCAATACCAGGTCAATGCGTGGAGTGGACAGAGCAAGCTCTTTTTCCATCTCCCTGTTCTAAAAATCCATTTAATATATGGTCCCCAGATAGGGGACGTATCAGATATTAAACTGATAAGAACAGATACTACACTTGATCTTAGCCAAAAGGCCGAGAAGCGATAACCAGAATTGGTTTGGGCCTCGAGTGGCACCCTGGCCTATGCCGGACACATCTTAGGGAGAGAGAGCGAGAGGGAGACAAACCCACGCCTACACAAGACATTTTGTCACCCAAGCCAACCCTTGAAAAGGCTGCTTTGCAGAGCAAAAACAAGAAGAATGGTGCGTTTTGCAGCCGCCGCCCACTGCAATGAATCTGAATAACTCCTCCTTTAGGGCGCAAGCAACTCCCCTCCCCCTTGCAGTCTTTCCAATTCACGATACAAAAAGACGGACAGGACAGGTTGCCTGACTTTCCGTCACTGCCACCCTTTGCCATCCTTACCCGTAGAAAGCCCTTTCATCATCCCCAAACCCTAATCTTTTCCCTTTCCTTCCCAGCCCCCAAACCCTGCCCTCTGTACCTTTCTCACCACCCGCTTCCCTTCTCCTGTCATCCCCCTACCACCCGGGAAAAAAAGAGATTGCCCCCTCCTTCCACTAGCCCACCCTCCCACCCAAAGAACAACTTCTTCTGCGCAGCTTGTTTTCTAGGCAGCAGCGCTATTGTGATGTCATCGGGGGGCATTGTGACAAGCCGCCAGTGTTCCGTCTCTTCATGTTGTGCACTGTTCAAACCGAAAATACATCAACAGGCAGGCTACAGAAAAGCTTACTAACAAAGGTTAGAGAGGGGCTTTCTCAGAGGGCTTTTTACAGTTTGTCTATTCCCAATTAGCCGGTTTAGTATACTTAATGAAAGTACTAATTCTTTCATAGGCCGCCCATTCTTAGTATTTGACGTTCAGGTAACAACAGGTAACTTTATTTGGAGTGGAAGCAGAGAGATAACACCAGATGCCAATTGTAGATCCTCTCACACCTGTGGTCACTGCAGCATCTGACTCCACTTTGTCCAAAAGGGATCTATTCCATTCAATTACACATGATCTAGATTAGACTGACAACAAGATACTGCACGGGACATAGCAGAGTTGGTGAAGTTGAGTGGTGATGAGTTTGCTATTTGGATGAATAAAGCAAGTAAAAAGTGTGTTAGATAAAAATTCATTTCAATTCGCTAATCGGGCTAATATGAATCAGGTGAATCGAGTTCTGCTTTTGGAAACTGGGTTAAGAAGGGGTGCACCGTTCCTGGAGGTACTGCAATACCAGGTCAATGCGTGGAGTGGACAGAGCAAGCTCTTTTTCCATCTCCCTGTTCTAAAAATCCATTTAATATATGGTCCCCAGATAGGGGACGTATCAGATATTAAACTGATAAGAACAGATTTTTTTTTTTTTTTTTTTTTGAAGGATGAGTTTGAAAATAATAAAGTGACCGCCTCTCGTTGCCCAGGTAACTGTCCGTCACAAGAGGGCTATGACATCCTACGATGCACACTCCCCCAAGGCCAGCAGTTGTGCAATACCCTGGCACCTTTCAGCACCAACCAAGGTAGTACCCTCCCTAACTACACTTGATCTTAGCCAAAAGGCCGAGAAGCGATAACCAGAATTGGTTTGGGCCTCGAGTGGCACCCTGGCCTATGCCGGACACATCTTAGGGAGAGAGAGCGAGAGGGAGACAAACCCACGCCTACACAAGACATTTTGTCACCCAAGCCAACCCTTGAAAAGGCTGCTTTGCAGAGCAAAAACAAGAAGAATGGTGCGTTTTGCAGCCGCCGCCCACTGCAATGAATCTGAATAACTCCTCCTTTAGGGCGCAAGCAACTCCCCTCCCCCTTGCAGTCTTTCCAATTCACGATACAAAAAGACGGACAGGACAGGTTGCCTGACTTTCCGTCACTGCCACCCTTTGCCATCCTTACCCGTAGAAAGCCCTTTCATCATCCCCAAACCCTAATCTTTTCCCTTTCCTTCCCAGCCCCCAAACCCTGCCCTCTGTACCTTTCTCACCACCCGCTTCCCTTCTCCTGTCATCCCCCTACCACCCGGGAAAAAAAGAGATTGCCCCCTCCTTCCACTAGCCCACCCTCCCACCCAAAGAACAACTTCTTCTGCGCAGCTTGTTTTCTAGGCAGCAGCGCTATTGTGATGTCATCGGGGGGCATTGTGACAAGCCGCCAGTGTTCCGTCTCTTCATGTTGTGCACTGTTCAAACCGAAAATACATCAACAGGCAGGCTACAGAAAAGCTTACTAACAAAGGTTAGAGAGGGGCTTTCTCAGAGGGCTTTTTACAGTTTGTCTATTCCCAATTAGCCGGTTTAGTATACTTAATGAAAGTACTAATTCTTTCATAGGCCGCCCATTCTTAGTATTTGACGTTCAGGTAACAACAGGTAACTTTATTTGGAGTGGAAGCAGAGAGATAACACCAGATGCCAATTGTAGATCCTCTCACACCTGTGGTCACTGCAGCATCTGACTCCACTTTGTCCAAAAGGGATCTATTCCATTCAATTACACATGATCTAGATTAGACTGACAACAAGATACTGCACGGGACATAGCAGAGTTGGTGAAGTTGAGTGGTGATGAGTTTGCTATTTGGATGAATAAAGCAAGTAAAAAGTGTGTTAGATAAAAATTCATTTCAATTCGCTAATCGGGCTAATATGAATCAGGTGAATCGAGTTCTGCTTTTGGAAACTGGGTTAAGAAGGGGTGCACCGTTCCTGGAGGTACTGCAATACCAGGTCAATGCGTGGAGTGGACAGAGCAAGCTCTTTTTCCATCTCCCTGTTCTAAAAATCCATTTAATATATGGTCCCCAGATAGGGGACGTATCAGATATTAAACTGATAAGAACAGATACTACACTTGATCTTAGCCAAAAGGCCGAGAAGCGATAACCAGAATTGGTTTGGGCCTCGAGTGGCACCCTGGCCTATGCCGGACACATCTTAGGGAGAGAGAGCGAGAGGGAGACAAACCCACGCCTACACAAGACATTTTGTCACCCAAGCCAACCCTTGAAAAGGCTGCTTTGCAGAGCAAAAACAAGAAGAATGGTGCGTTTTGCAGCCGCCGCCCACTGCAATGAATCTGAATAACTCCTCCTTTAGGGCGCAAGCAACTCCCCTCCCCCTTGCAGTCTTTCCAATTCACGATACAAAAAGACGGACAGGACAGGTTGCCTGACTTTCCGTCACTGCCACCCTTTGCCATCCTTACCCGTAGAAAGCCCTTTCATCATCCCCAAACCCTAATCTTTTCCCTTTCCTTCCCAGCCCCCAAACCCTGCCCTCTGTACCTTTCTCACCACCCGCTTCCCTTCTCCTGTCATCCCCCTACCACCCGGGAAAAAAAGAGATTGCCCCCTCCTTCCACTAGCCCACCCTCCCACCCAAAGAACAACTTCTTCTGCGCAGCTTGTTTTCTAGGCAGCAGCGCTATTGTGATGTCATCGGGGGGCATTGTGACAAGCCGCCAGTGTTCCGTCTCTTCATGTTGTGCACTGTTCAAACCGAAAATACATCAACAGGCAGGCTACAGAAAAGCTTACTAACAAAGGTTAGAGAGGGGCTTTCTCAGAGGGCTTTTTACAGTTTGTCTATTCCCAATTAGCCGGTTTAGTATACTTAATGAAAGTACTAATTCTTTCATAGGCCGCCCATTCTTAGTATTTGACGTTCAGGTAACAACAGGTAACTTTATTTGGAGTGGAAGCAGAGAGATAACACCAGATGCCAATTGTAGATCCTCTCACACCTGTGGTCACTGCAGCATCTGACTCCACTTTGTCCAAAAGGGATCTATTCCATTCAATTACACATGATCTAGATTAGACTGACAACAAGATACTGCACGGGACATAGCAGAGTTGGTGAAGTTGAGTGGTGATGAGTTTGCTATTTGGATGAATAAAGCAAGTAAAAAGTGTGTTAGATAAAAATTCATTTCAATTCGCTAATCGGGCTAATATGAATCAGGTGAATCGAGTTCTGCTTTTGGAAACTGGGTTAAGAAGGGGTGCACCGTTCCTGGAGGTACTGCAATACCAGGTCAATGCGTGGAGTGGACAGAGCAAGCTCTTTTTCCATCTCCCTGTTCTAAAAATCCATTTAATATATGGTCCCCAGATAGGGGACGTATCAGATATTAAACTGATAAGAACAGATACTACACTTGATCTTAGCCAAAAGGCCGAGAAGCGATAACCAGAATTGGTTTGGGCCTCGAGTGGCACCCTGGCCTATGCCGGACACATCTTAGGGAGAGAGAGCGAGAGGGAGACAAACCCACGCCTACACAAGACATTTTGTCACCCAAGCCAACCCTTGAAAAGGCTGCTTTGCAGAGCAAAAACAAGAAGAATGGTGCGTTTTGCAGCCGCCGCCCACTGCAATGAATCTGAATAACTCCTCCTTTAGGGCGCAAGCAACTCCCCTCCCCCTTGCAGTCTTTCCAATTCACGATACAAAAAGACGGACAGGACAGGTTGCCTGACTTTCCGTCACTGCCACCCTTTGCCATCCTTACCCGTAGAAAGCCCTTTCATCATCCCCAAACCCTAATCTTTTCCCTTTCCTTCCCAGCCCCCAAACCCTGCCCTCTGTACCTTTCTCACCACCCGCTTCCCTTCTCCTGTCATCCCCCTACCACCCGGGAAAAAAAGAGATTGCCCCCTCCTTCCACTAGCCCACCCTCCCACCCAAAGAACAACTTCTTCTGCGCAGCTTGTTTTCTAGGCAGCAGCGCTATTGTGATGTCATCGGGGGGCATTGTGACAAGCCGCCAGTGTTCCGTCTCTTCATGTTGTGCACTGTTCAAACCGAAAATACATCAACAGGCAGGCTACAGAAAAGCTTACTAACAAAGGTTAGAGAGGGGCTTTCTCAGAGGGCTTTTTACAGTTTGTCTATTCCCAATTAGCCGGTTTAGTATACTTAATGAAAGTACTAATTCTTTCATAGGCCGCCCATTCTTAGTATTTGACGTTCAGGTAACAACAGGTAACTTTATTTGGAGTGGAAGCAGAGAGATAACACCAGATGCCAATTGTAGATCCTCTCACACCTGTGGTCACTGCAGCATCTGACTCCACTTTGTCCAAAAGGGATCTATTCCATTCAATTACACATGATCTAGATTAGACTGACAACAAGATACTGCACGGGACATAGCAGAGTTGGTGAAGTTGAGTGGTGATGAGTTTGCTATTTGGATGAATAAAGCAAGTAAAAAGTGTGTTAGATAAAAATTCATTTCAATTCGCTAATCGGGCTAATATGAATCAGGTGAATCGAGTTCTGCTTTTGGAAACTGGGTTAAGAAGGGGTGCACCGTTCCTGGAGGTACTGCAATACCAGGTCAATGCGTGGAGTGGACAGAGCAAGCTCTTTTTCCATCTCCCTGTTCTAAAAATCCATTTAATATATGGTCCCCAGATAGGGGACGTATCAGATATTAAACTGATAAGAACAGATACTACACTTGATCTTAGCCAAAAGGCCGAGAAGCGATAACCAGAATTGGTTTGGGCCTCGAGTGGCACCCTGGCCTATGCCGGACACATCTTAGGGAGAGAGAGCGAGAGGGAGACAAACCCACGCCTACACAAGACATTTTGTCACCCAAGCCAACCCTTGAAAAGGCTGCTTTGCAGAGCAAAAACAAGAAGAATGGTGCGTTTTGCAGCCGCCGCCCACTGCAATGAATCTGAATAACTCCTCCTTTAGGGCGCAAGCAACTCCCCTCCCCCTTGCAGTCTTTCCAATTCACGATACAAAAAGACGGACAGGACAGGTTGCCTGACTTTCCGTCACTGCCACCCTTTGCCATCCTTACCCGTAGAAAGCCCTTTCATCATCCCCAAACCCTAATCTTTTCCCTTTCCTTCCCAGCCCCCAAACCCTGCCCTCTGTACCTTTCTCACCACCCGCTTCCCTTCTCCTGTCATCCCCCTACCACCCGGGAAAAAAAGAGATTGCCCCCTCCTTCCACTAGCCCACCCTCCCACCCAAAGAACAACTTCTTCTGCGCAGCTTGTTTTCTAGGCAGCAGCGCTATTGTGATGTCATCGGGGGGCATTGTGACAAGCCGCCAGTGTTCCGTCTCTTCATGTTGTGCACTGTTCAAACCGAAAATACATCAACAGGCAGGCTACAGAAAAGCTTACTAACAAAGGTTAGAGAGGGGCTTTCTCAGAGGGCTTTTTACAGTTTGTCTATTCCCAATTAGCCGGTTTAGTATACTTAATGAAAGTACTAATTCTTTCATAGGCCGCCCATTCTTAGTATTTGACGTTCAGGTAACAACAGGTAACTTTATTTGGAGTGGAAGCAGAGAGATAACACCAGATGCCAATTGTAGATCCTCTCACACCTGTGGTCACTGCAGCATCTGACTCCACTTTGTCCAAAAGGGATCTATTCCATTCAATTACACATGATCTAGATTAGACTGACAACAAGATACTGCACGGGACATAGCAGAGTTGGTGAAGTTGAGTGGTGATGAGTTTGCTATTTGGATGAATAAAGCAAGTAAAAAGTGTGTTAGATAAAAATTCATTTCAATTCGCTAATCGGGCTAATATGAATCAGGTGAATCGAGTTCTGCTTTTGGAAACTGGGTTAAGAAGGGGTGCACCGTTCCTGGAGGTACTGCAATACCAGGTCAATGCGTGGAGTGGACAGAGCAAGCTCTTTTTCCATCTCCCTGTTCTAAAAATCCATTTAATATATGGTCCCCAGATAGGGGACGTATCAGATATTAAACTGATAAGAACAGATACTACACTTGATCTTAGCCAAAAGGCCGAGAAGCGATAACCAGAATTGGTTTGGGCCTCGAGTGGCACCCTGGCCTATGCCGGACACATCTTAGGGAGAGAGAGCGAGAGGGAGACAAACCCACGCCTACACAAGACATTTTGTCACCCAAGCCAACCCTTGAAAAGGCTGCTTTGCAGAGCAAAAACAAGAAGAATGGTGCGTTTTGCAGCCGCCGCCCACTGCAATGAATCTGAATAACTCCTCCTTTAGGGCGCAAGCAACTCCCCTCCCCCTTGCAGTCTTTCCAATTCACGATACAAAAAGACGGACAGGACAGGTTGCCTGACTTTCCGTCACTGCCACCCTTTGCCATCCTTACCCGTAGAAAGCCCTTTCATCATCCCCAAACCCTAATCTTTTCCCTTTCCTTCCCAGCCCCCAAACCCTGCCCTCTGTACCTTTCTCACCACCCGCTTCCCTTCTCCTGTCATCCCCCTACCACCCGGGAAAAAAAGAGATTGCCCCCTCCTTCCACTAGCCCACCCTCCCACCCAAAGAACAACTTCTTCTGCGCAGCTTGTTTTCTAGGCAGCAGCGCTATTGTGATGTCATCGGGGGGCATTGTGACAAGCCGCCAGTGTTCCGTCTCTTCATGTTGTGCACTGTTCAAACCGAAAATACATCAACAGGCAGGCTACAGAAAAGCTTACTAACAAAGGTTAGAGAGGGGCTTTCTCAGAGGGCTTTTTACAGTTTGTCTATTCCCAATTAGCCGGTTTAGTATACTTAATGAAAGTACTAATTCTTTCATAGGCCGCCCATTCTTAGTATTTGACGTTCAGGTAACAACAGGTAACTTTATTTGGAGTGGAAGCAGAGAGATAACACCAGATGCCAATTGTAGATCCTCTCACACCTGTGGTCACTGCAGCATCTGACTCCACTTTGTCCAAAAGGGATCTATTCCATTCAATTACACATGATCTAGATTAGACTGACAACAAGATACTGCACGGGACATAGCAGAGTTGGTGAAGTTGAGTGGTGATGAGTTTGCTATTTGGATGAATAAAGCAAGTAAAAAGTGTGTTAGATAAAAATTCATTTCAATTCGCTAATCGGGCTAATATGAATCAGGTGAATCGAGTTCTGCTTTTGGAAACTGGGTTAAGAAGGGGTGCACCGTTCCTGGAGGTACTGCAATACCAGGTCAATGCGTGGAGTGGACAGAGCAAGCTCTTTTTCCATCTCCCTGTTCTAAAAATCCATTTAATATATGGTCCCCAGATAGGGGACGTATCAGATATTAAACTGATAAGAACAGATTTTTGATTTAATGAAGCTTTCCAAAGCAGCGCAAAAAATGCATGACCGAAGTCACACCAAAAACAGTGCAAAGGCTAGGATTCGTGTGGACCCCTCCGTGAGGAGAGGGTCCCCAAAAATCAACCCCGTCCCTCCGAGCCAGAAGGCCACAGCAAGGGTCAGGGATCTTCGGTGCTCCCCCAAGCCGAAGCCTGGTTGAGCCTTGTCGTTGCTCCCAGCGTCCACCCAGGCATCTTACCCAAGTGGAGTAGAGAGCTACTAGTTGTTGGTTTCGCAGCCGAAACTGCCCGGACCGTCAACCGGTGTTGGTTTCTCAGCCCAAGGCTAACCGGACCTCCAACCGGGTGTTGGTTTCTCAGCCGAAGCTGACCCGGACCTCCAACCGGGTGTTGGTTTCTCAGCCGAAGCTGACCCAGACCTCCAACCGGGTGTTGGTTTCTCAGCCGAAGCTGACCCGGACCTCCAACCGGGTGTTGGTTTCTCAGCCCAAAGCTGAACGGACCTCCGACCATGATTATAAAAATTTCCCTTCCTAGCCAGAAGGCCGGGATAGAGCAATATGCTCAGAAAGTATGAAAGGGCAAGGTACGGTGTGCTACAGAGCCCAAGGCTCGCCGGGGTCCCAAGCCAGCAAGCTCAGACTCACTCCAGGGTCGTCAGTCCTGGGGCACATTGCACCATAGCCCCCACACTTACTCAGTCTAATAGCCTCGATCCTGGTAGGGCCATGTTTTCCTCTAGATGAATATACTATACATCAAGAGTACTAGCAAGCGCAACCTTCCAGTGTGCATTGCATCTGCCGAGCCTCACAAATACTACACTTGATCTTAGCCAAAAGGCCGAGAAGCGATAACCAGAATTGGTTTGGGCCTCGAGTGGCACCCTGGCCTATGCCGGACACATCTTAGGGAGAGAGAGCGAGAGGGAGACAAACCCACGCCTACACAAGACATTTTGTCACCCAAGCCAACCCTTGAAAAGGCTGCTTTGCAGAGCAAAAACAAGAAGAATGGTGCGTTTTGCAGCCGCCGCCCACTGCAATGAATCTGAATAACTCCTCCTTTAGGGCGCAAGCAACTCCCCTCCCCCTTGCAGTCTTTCCAATTCACGATACAAAAAGACGGACAGGACAGGTTGCCTGACTTTCCGTCACTGCCACCCTTTGCCATCCTTACCCGTAGAAAGCCCTTTCATCATCCCCAAACCCTAATCTTTTCCCTTTCCTTCCCAGCCCCCAAACCCTGCCCTCTGTACCTTTCTCACCACCCGCTTCCCTTCTCCTGTCATCCCCCTACCATCCGGGAAAAAAAGAGATTGCCCCCTCCTTCCACTAGCCCACCCTCCCACCCAAAGAACAACTTCTTCTGCGCAGCTTGTTTTCTAGGCAGCAGCGCTATTGTGATGTCATCGGGGGGCATTGTGACAAGCCGCCAGTGTTCCGTCTCTTCATGTTGTGCACTGTTCAAACCGAAAATACATCAACAGGCAGGCTACAGAAAAGCTTACTAACAAAGGTTAGAGAGGGGCTTTCTCAGAGGGCTTTTTACAGTTTGTCTATTCCCAATTAGCCGGTTTAGTATACTTAATGAAAGTACTAATTCTTTCATAGGCCGCCCATTCTTAGTATTTGACGTTCAGGTAACAACAGGTAACTTTATTTGGAGTGGAAGCAGAGAGATAACACCAGATGCCAATTGTAGATCCTCTCACACCTGTGGTCACTGCAGCATCTGACTCCACTTTGTCCAAAAGGGATCTATTCCATTCAATTACACATGATCTAGATTAGACTGACAACAAGATACTGCACGGGACATAGCAGAGTTGGTGAAGTTGAGTGGTGATGAGTTTGCTATTTGGATGAATAAAGCAAGTAAAAAGTGTGTTAGATAAAAATTCATTTCAATTCGCTAATCGGGCTAATATGAATCAGGTGAATCGAGTTCTGCTTTTGGAAACTGGGTTAAGAAGGGGTGCACCGTTCCTGGAGGTACTGCAATACCAGGTCAATGCGTGGAGTGGACAGAGCAAGCTCTTTTTCCATCTCCCTGTTCTAAAAATCCATTTAATATATGGTCCCCAGATAGGGGACGTATCAGATATTAAACTGATAAGAACAGATGAGATTTCATCCGCAATTTTCAGAATCAAGGTAGCCCCGAAGGCCAGCAGGCCACCACACAAAAGCGCAGTGCCTGGGTGATCGCCTCCCGAGCCCAGGAACCACCAGCCAAAAGGGGACGTAAGCACCAAAAGGCGCAACAATCCCCGAGGCCGGCGGTTGTGCAAGCCCGGGCCCCTCCCAGCCAAGACCAAGGCAAACCCAATGAAGGGACTACACTTGATCTTAGCCAAAAGGCCGAGAAGCGATAACCAGAATTGGTTTGGGCCTCGAGTGGCACCCTGGCCTATGCCGGACACATCTTAGGGAGAGAGAGCGAGAGGGAGACAAACCCACGCCTACACAAGACATTTTGTCACCCAAGCCAACCCTTGAAAAGGCTGCTTTGCAGAGCAAAAACAAGAAGAATGGTGCGTTTTGCAGCCGCCGCCCACTGCAATGAATCTGAATAACTCCTCCTTTAGGGCGCAAGCAACTCCCCTCCCCCTTGCAGTCTTTCCAATTCACGATACAAAAAGACGGACAGGACAGGTTGCCTGACTTTCCGTCACTGCCACCCTTTGCCATCCTTACCCGTAGAAAGCCCTTTCATCATCCCCAAACCCTAATCTTTTCCCTTTCCTTCCCAGCCCCCAAACCCTGCCCTCTGTACCTTTCTCACCACCCGCTTCCCTTCTCCTGTCATCCCCCTACCACCCGGGAAAAAAAGAGATTGCCCCCTCCTTCCACTAGCCCACCCTCCCACCCAAAGAACAACTTCTTCTGCGCAGCTTGTTTTCTAGGCAGCAGCGCTATTGTGATGTCATCGGGGGGCATTGTGACAAGCCGCCAGTGTTCCGTCTCTTCATGTTGTGCACTGTTCAAACCGAAAATACATCAACAGGCAGGCTACAGAAAAGCTTACTAACAAAGGTTAGAGAGGGGCTTTCTCAGAGGGCTTTTTACAGTTTGTCTATTCCCAATTAGCCGGTTTAGTATACTTAATGAAAGTACTAATTCTTTCATAGGCCGCCCATTCTTAGTATTTGACGTTCAGGTAACAACAGGTAACTTTATTTGGAGTGGAAGCAGAGAGATAACACCAGATGCCAATTGTAGATCCTCTCACACCTGTGGTCACTGCAGCATCTGACTCCACTTTGTCCAAAAGGGATCTATTCCATTCAATTACACATGATCTAGATTAGACTGACAACAAGATACTGCACGGGACATAGCAGAGTTGGTGAAGTTGAGTGGTGATGAGTTTGCTATTTGGATGAATAAAGCAAGTAAAAAGTGTGTTAGATAAAAATTCATTTCAATTCGCTAATCGGGCTAATATGAATCAGGTGAATCGAGTTCTGCTTTTGGAAACTGGGTTAAGAAGGGGTGCACCGTTCCTGGAGGTACTGCAATACCAGGTCAATGCGTGGAGTGGACAGAGCAAGCTCTTTTTCCATCTCCCTGTTCTAAAAATCCATTTAATATATGGTCCCCAGATAGGGGACGTATCAGATATTAAACTGATAAGAACAGATACTACACTTGATCTTAGCCAAAAGGCCGAGAAGCGATAACCAGAATTGGTTTGGGCCTCGAGTGGCACCCTGGCCTATGCCGGACACATCTTAGGGAGAGAGAGCGAGAGGGAGACAAACCCACGCCTACACAAGACATTTTGTCACCCAAGCCAACCCTTGAAAAGGCTGCTTTGCAGAGCAAAAACAAGAAGAATGGTGCGTTTTGCAGCCGCCGCCCACTGCAATGAATCTGAATAACTCCTCCTTTAGGGCGCAAGCAACTCCCCTCCCCCTTGCAGTCTTTCCAATTCACGATACAAAAAGACGGACAGGACAGGTTGCCTGACTTTCCGTCACTGCCACCCTTTGCCATCCTTACCCGTAGAAAGCCCTTTCATCATCCCCAAACCCTAATCTTTTCCTTTTTCCTTCCCAGCCCCCAAACCCTGCCCTCTGTACCTTTCTCACCACCCGCTTCCCTTCTCCTGTCATCCCCCTACCACCCGGGAAAAAAAGAGATTGCCCCCTCCTTCCACTAGCCCACCCTCCCACCCAAAGAACAACTTCTTCTGCGCAGCTTGTTTTCTAGGCAGCAGCGCTATTGTGATGTCATCGGGGGGCATTGTGACAAGCCGCCAGTGTTCCGTCTCTTCATGTTGTGCACTGTTCAAACCGAAAATACATCAACAGGCAGGCTACAGAAAAGCTTACTAACAAAGGTTAGAGAGGGGCTTTCTCAGAGGGCTTTTTACAGTTTGTCTATTCCCAATTAGCCGGTTTAGTATACTTAATGAAAGTACTAATTCTTTCATAGGCCGCCCATTCTTAGTATTTGACGTTCAGGTAACAACAGGTAACTTTATTTGGAGTGGAAGCAGAGAGATAACACCAGATGCCAATTGTAGATCCTCTCACACCTGTGGTCACTGCAGCATCTGACTCCACTTTGTCCAAAAGGGATCTATTCCATTCAATTACACATGATCTAGATTAGACTGACAACAAGATACTGCACGGGACATAGCAGAGTTGGTGAAGTTGAGTGGTGATGAGTTTTCTATTTGGATGAATAAAGCAAGTAAAAAGTGTGTTAGATAAAAATTCATTTCAATTCGCTAATCGGGCTAATATGAATCAGGTGAATCGAGTTCTGCTTTTGGAAACTGGGTTAAGAAGGGGTGCACCGTTCCTGGAGGTACTGCAATACCAGGTCAATGCGTGGAGTGGACAGAGCAAGCTCTTTTTCCATCTCCCTGTTCTAAAAATCCATTTAATATATGGTCCCCAGATAGGGGACGTATCAGATATTAAACTGATAAGAACAGATACTACACTTGATCTTAGCCAAAAGGCCGAGAAGCGATAACCAGAATTGGTTTGGGCCTCGAGTGGCACCCTGGCCTATGCCGGACACATCTTAGGGAGAGAGAGCGAGAGGGAGACAAACCCACGCCTACACAAGACATTTTGTCACCCAAGCCAACCCTTGAAAAGGCTGCTTTGCAGAGCAAAAACAAGAAGAATGGTGCGTTTTGCAGCCGCCGCCCACTGCAATGAATCTGAATAACTCCTCCTTTAGGGCGCAAGCAACTCCCCTCCCCCTTGCAGTCTTTCCAATTCACGATACAAAAAGACGGACAGGACAGGTTGCCTGACTTTCCGTCACTGCCACCCTTTGCCATCCTTACCCGTAGAAAGCCCTTTCATCATCCCCAAACCCTAATCTTTTCCTTTTTCCTTCCCAGCCCCCAAACCCTGCCCTCTGTACCTTTCTCACCACCCGCTTCCCTTCTCCTGTCATCCCCCTACCACCCGGGAAAAAAAGAGATTGCCCCCTCCTTCCACTAGCCCACCCTCCCACCCAAAGAACAACTTCTTCTGCGCAGCTTGTTTTCTAGGCAGCAGCGCTATTGTGATGTCATCGGGGGGCATTGTGACAAGCCGCCAGTGTTCCGTCTCTTCATGTTGTGCACTGTTCAAACCGAAAATACATCAACAGGCAGGCTACAGAAAAGCTTACTAACAAAGGTTAGAGAGGGGGCTTTCTCAGAGGGCTTTTTACAGTTTGTCTATTCCCAATTAGCCGGTTTAGTATACTTAATGA
This sequence comes from Anomaloglossus baeobatrachus, assembly GCF_048569485.1. NCBI lineage: Eukaryota > Metazoa > Chordata > Amphibia > Anura > Aromobatidae > Anomaloglossus > Anomaloglossus baeobatrachus. The sequence continues at coordinate 36,079 of NW_027443465.1, read as the reverse complement.
AAGTACTAATTCTTTCATAGGCCGCCCATTCTTAGTATTTGACGTTCAGGTAACAACAGGTAACTTTATTTGGAGTGGAAGCAGAGAGATAACACCAGATGCCAATTGTAGATCCTCTCACACCTGTGGTCACTGCAGCATCTGACTCCACTTTGTCCAAAAGGGATCTATTCCATTCAATTACACATGATCTAGATTAGACTGACAACAAGATACTGCACGGGACATAGCAGAGTTGGTGAAGTTGAGTGGTGATGAGTTTGCTATTTGGATGAATAAAGCAAGTAAAAAGTGTGTTAGATAAAAATTCATTTCAATTCGCTAATCGGGCTAATATGAATCAGGTGAATCGAGTTCTGCTTTTGGAAACTGGGTTAAGAAGGGGTGCACCGTTCCTGGAGGTACTGCAATACCAGGTCAATGCGTGGAGTGGACAGAGCAAGCTCTTTTTCCATCTCCCTGTTCTAAAAATCCATTTAATATATGGTCCCCAGATAGGGGACGTATCAGATATTAAACTGATAAGAACAGATACTACACTTGATCTTAGCCAAAAGGCCGAGAAGCGATAACCAGAATTGGTTTGGGCCTCGAGTGGCACCCTGGCCTATGCCGGACACATCTTAGGGAGAGAGAGCGAGAGGGAGACAAACCCACGCCTACACAAGACATTTTGTCACCCAAGCCAACCCTTGAAAAGGCTGCTTTGCAGAGCAAAAACAAGAAGAATGGTGCGTTTTGCAGCCGCCGCCCACTGCAATGAATCTGAATAACTCCTCCTTTAGGACGCAAGCAACTCCCCTCCCCCTTGCAGTCTTTCCAATTCACGATACAAAAAGACGGACAGGACAGGTTGCCTGACTTTCCGTCACTGCCACCCTTTGCCATCCTTACCCGTAGAAAGCCCTTTCATCATCCCCAAACCCTAATCTTTTCCCTTTCCTTCCCAGCCCCCAAACCCTGCCCTCTGTACCTTTCTCACCACCCGCTTCCCTTCTCCTGTCATCCCCCTACCACCCGGGAAAAAAAGAGATTGCCCCCTCCTTCCACTAGCCCACCCTCCCACCCAAAGAACAACTTCTTCTGCGCAGCTTGTTTTCTAGGCAGCAGCGCTATTGTGATGTCATCGGGGGGCATTGTGACAAGCCGCCAGTGTTCCGTCTCTTCATGTTGTGCACTGTTCAAACCGAAAATACATCAACAGGCAGGCTACAGAAAAGCTTACTAACAAAGGTTAGAGAGGGGCTTTCTCAGAGGGCTTTTTACAGTTTGTCTATTCCCAATTAGCCGGTTTAGTATACTTAATGAAAGTACTAATTCTTTCATAGGCCGCCCATTCTTAGTATTTGACGTTCAGGTAACAACAGGTAACTTTATTTGGAGTGGAAGCAGAGAGATAACACCAGATGCCAATTGTAGATCCTCTCACACCTGTGGTCACTGCAGCATCTGACTCCACTTTGTCCAAAAGGGATCTATTCCATTCAATTACACATGATCTAGATTAGACTGACAACAAGATACTGCACGGGACATAGCAGAGTTGGTGAAGTTGAGTGGTGATGAGTTTGCTATTTGGATGAATAAAGCAAGTAAAAAGTGTGTTAGATAAAAATTCATTTCAATTCGCTAATCGGGCTAATATGAATCAGGTGAATCGAGTTCTGCTTTTGGAAACTGGGTTAAGAAGGGGTGCACCGTTCCTGGAGGTACTGCAATACCAGGTCAATGCGTGGAGTGGACAGAGCAAGCTCTTTTTCCATCTCCCTGTTCTAAAAATCCATTTAATATATGGTCCCCAGATAGGGGACGTATCAGATATTAAACTGATAAGAACAGATACTACACTTGATCTTAGCCAAAAGGCCGAGAAGCGATAACCAGAATTGGTTTGGGCCTCGAGTGGCACCCTGGCCTATGCCGGACACATCTTAGGGAGAGAGAGCGAGAGGGAGACAAACCCACGCCTACACAAGACATTTTGTCACCCAAGCCAACCCTTGAAAAGGCTGCTTTGCAGAGCAAAAACAAGAAGAATGGTGCGTTTTGCAGCCGCCGCCCACTGCAATGAATCTGAATAACTCCTCCTTTAGGGCGCAAGCAACTCCCCTCCCCCTTGCAGTCTTTCCAATTCACGATACAAAAAGACGGACAGGACAGGTTGCCTGACTTTCCGTCACTGCCACCCTTTGCCATCCTTACCCGTAGAAAGCCCTTTCATCATCCCCAAACCCTAATCTTTTCCCTTTCCTTCCCAGCCCCCAAACCCTGCCCTCTGTACCTTTCTCACCACCCGCTTCCCTTCTCCTGTCATCCCCCTACCACCCGGGAAAAAAAGAGATTGCCCCCTCCTTCCACTAGCCCACCCTCCCACCCAAAGAACAACTTCTTCTGCGCAGCTTGTTTTCTAGGCAGCAGCGCTATTGTGATGTCATCGGGGGGCATTGTGACAAGCCGCCAGTGTTCCGTCTCTTCATGTTGTGCACTGTTCAAACCGAAAATACATCAACAGGCAGGCTACAGAAAAGCTTACTAACAAAGGTTAGAGAGGGGCTTTCTCAGAGGGCTTTTTACAGTTTGTCTATTCCCAATTAGCCGGTTTAGTATACTTAATGAAAGTACTAATTCTTTCATAGGCCGCCCATTCTTAGTATTTGACGTTCAGGTAACAACAGGTAACTTTATTTGGAGTGGAAGCAGAGAGATAACACCAGATGCCAATTGTAGATCCTCTCACACCTGTGGTCACTGCAGCATCTGACTCCACTTTGTCCAAAAGGGATCTATTCCATTCAATTACACATGATCTAGATTAGACTGACAACAAGATACTGCACGGGACATAGCAGAGTTGGTGAAGTTGAGTGGTGATGAGTTTGCTATTTGGATGAATAAAGCAAGTAAAAAGTGTGTTAGATAAAAATTCATTTCAATTCGCTAATCGGGCTAATATGAATCAGGTGAATCGAGTTCTGCTTTTGGAAACTGGGTTAAGAAGGGGTGCACCGTTCCTGGAGGTACTGCAATACCAGGTCAATGCGTGGAGTGGACAGAGCAAGCTCTTTTTCCATCTCCCTGTTCTAAAAATCCATTTAATATATGGTCCCCAGATAGGGGACGTATCAGATATTAAACTGATAAGAACAGATACTACACTTGATCTTAGCCAAAAGGCCGAGAAGCGATAACCAGAATTGGTTTGGGCCTCGAGTGGCACCCTGGCCTATGCCGGACACATCTTAGGGAGAGAGAGCGAGAGGGAGACAAACCCACGCCTACACAAGACATTTTGTCACCCAAGCCAACCCTTGAAAAGGCTGCTTTGCAGAGCAAAAACAAGAAGAATGGTGCGTTTTGCAGCCGCCGCCCACTGCAATGAATCTGAATAACTCCTCCTTTAGGGCGCAAGCAACTCCCCTCCCCCTTGCAGTCTTTCCAATTCACGATACAAAAAGACGGACAGGACAGGTTGCCTGACTTTCCGTCACTGCCACCCTTTGCCATCCTTACCCGTAGAAAGCCCTTTCATCATCCCCAAACCCTAATCTTTTCCCTTTCCTTCCCAGCCCCCAAACCCTGCCCTCTGTACCTTTCTCACCACCCGCTTCCCTTCTCCTGTCATCCCCCTACCACCCGGGAAAAAAAGAGATTGCCCCCTCCTTCCACTAGCCCACCCTCCCACCCAAAGAACAACTTCTTCTGCGCAGCTTGTTTTCTAGGCAGCAGCGCTATTGTGATGTCATCGGGGGGCATTGTGACAAGCCGCCAGTGTTCCGTCTCTTCATGTTGTGCACTGTTCAAACCGAAAATACATCAACAGGCAGGCTACAGAAAAGCTTACTAACAAAGGTTAGAGAGGGGCTTTCTCAGAGGGCTTTTTACAGTTTGTCTATTCCCAATTAGCCGGTTTAGTATACTTAATGAAAGTACTAATTCTTTCATAGGCCGCCCATTCTTAGTATTTGACGTTCAGGTAACAACAGGTAACTTTATTTGGAGTGGAAGCAGAGAGATAACACCAGATGCCAATTGTAGATCCTCTCACACCTGTGGTCACTGCAGCATCTGACTCCACTTTGTCCAAAAGGGATCTATTCCATTCAATTACACATGATCTAGATTAGACTGACAACAAGATACTGCACGGGACATAGCAGAGTTGGTGAAGTTGAGTGGTGATGAGTTTGCTATTTGGATGAATAAAGCAAGTAAAAAGTGTGTTAGATAAAAATTCATTTCAATTCGCTAATCGGGCTAATATGAATCAGGTGAATCGAGTTCTGCTTTTGGAAACTGGGTTAAGAAGGGGTGCACCGTTCCTGGAGGTACTGCAATACCAGGTCAATGCGTGGAGTGGACAGAGCAAGCTCTTTTTCCATCTCCCTGTTCTAAAAATCCATTTAATATATGGTCCCCAGATAGGGGACGTATCAGATATTAAACTGATAAGAACAGATACTACACTTGATCTTAGCCAAAAGGCCGAGAAGCGATAACCAGAATTGGTTTGGGCCTCGAGTGGCACCCTGGCCTATGCCGGACACATCTTAGGGAGAGAGAGCGAGAGGGAGACAAACCCACGCCTACACAAGACATTTTGTCACCCAAGCCAACCCTTGAAAAGGCTGCTTTGCAGAGCAAAAACAAGAAGAATGGTGCGTTTTGCAGCCGCCGCCCACTGCAATGAATCTGAATAACTCCTCCTTTAGGGCGCAAGCAACTCCCCTCCCCCTTGCAGTCTTTCCAATTCACGATACAAAAAGACGGACAGGACAGGTTGCCTGACTTTCCGTCACTGCCACCCTTTGCCATCCTTACCCGTAGAAAGCCCTTTCATCATCCCCAAACCCTAATCTTTTCCCTTTCCTTCCCAGCCCCCAAACCCTGCCCTCTGTACCTTTCTCACCACCCGCTTCCCTTCTCCTGTCATCCCCCTACCACCCGGGAAAAAAAGAGATTGCCCCCTCCTTCCACTAGCCCACCCTCCCACCCAAAGAACAACTTCTTCTGCGCAGCTTGTTTTCTAGGCAGCAGCGCTATTGTGATGTCATCGGGGGGCATTGTGACAAGCCGCCAGTGTTCCGTCTCTTCATGTTGTGCACTGTTCAAACCGAAAATACATCAACAGGCAGGCTACAGAAAAGCTTACTAACAAAGGTTAGAGAGGGGCTTTCTCAGAGGGCTTTTTACAGTTTGTCTATTCCCAATTAGCCGGTTTAGTATACTTAATGAAAGTACTAATTCTTTCATAGGCCGCCCATTCTTAGTATTTGACGTTCAGGTAACAACAGGTAACTTTATTTGGAGTGGAAGCAGAGAGATAACACCAGATGCCAATTGTAGATCCTCTCACACCTGTGGTCACTGCAGCATCTGACTCCACTTTGTCCAAAAGGGATCTATTCCATTCAATTACACATGATCTAGATTAGACTGACAACAAGATACTGCACGGGACATAGCAGAGTTGGTGAAGTTGAGTGGTGATGAGTTTGCTATTTGGATGAATAAAGCAAGTAAAAAGTGTGTTAGATAAAAATTCATTTCAATTCGCTAATCGGGCTAATATGAATCAGGTGAATCGAGTTCTGCTTTTGGAAACTGGGTTAAGAAGGGGTGCACCGTTCCTGGAGGTACTGCAATACCAGGTCAATGCGTGGAGTGGACAGAGCAAGCTCTTTTTCCATCTCCCTGTTCTAAAAATCCATTTAATATATGGTCCCCAGATAGGGGACGTATCAGATATTAAACTGATAAGAACAGATACTACACTTGATCTTAGCCAAAAGGCCGAGAAGCGATAACCAGAATTGGTTTGGGCCTCGAGTGGCACCCTGGCCTATGCCGGACACATCTTAGGGAGAGAGAGCGAGAGGGAGACAAACCCACGCCTACACAAGACATTTTGTCACCCAAGCCAACCCTTGAAAAGTCTGCTTTGCAGAGCAAAAACAAGAAGAATGGTGCGTTTTGCAGCCGCCGCCCACTGCAATGAATCTGAATAACTCCTCCTTTAGGGCGCAAGCAACTCCCCTCCCCCTTGCAGTCTTTCCAATTCACGATACAAAAAGACGGACAGGACAGGTTGCCTGACTTTCCGTCACTGCCACCCTTTGCCATCCTTACCCGTAGAAAGCCCTTTCATCATCCCCAAACCCTAATCTTTTCCCTTTCCTTCCCAGCCCCCAAACCCTGCCCTCTGTACCTTTCTCACCACCCGCTTCCCTTCTCCTGTCATCCCCCTACCACCCGGGAAAAAAAGAGATTGCCCCCTCCTTCCACTAGCCCACCCTCCCACCCAAAGAACAACTTCTTCTGCGCAGCTTGTTTTCTAGGCAGCAGCGCTATTGTGATGTCATCGGGGGGCATTGTGACAAGCCGCCAGTGTTCCGTCTCTTCATGTTGTGCACTGTTCAAACCGAAAATACATCAACAGGCAGGCTACAGAAAAGCTTACTAACAAAGGTTAGAGAGGGGCTTTCTCAGAGGGCTTTTTACAGTTTGTCTATTCCCAATTAGCCGGTTTAGTATACTTAATGAAAGTACTAATTCTTTCATAGGCCGCCCATTCTTAGTATTTGACGTTCAGGTAACAACAGGTAACTTTATTTGGAGTGGAAGCAGAGAGATAACACCAGATGCCAATTGTAGATCCTCTCACACCTGTGGTCACTGCAGCATCTGACTCCACTTTGTCCAAAAGGGATCTATTCCATTCAATTACACATGATCTAGATTAGACTGACAACAAGATACTGCACGGGACATAGCAGAGTTGGTGAAGTTGAGTGGTGATGAGTTTGCTATTTGGATGAATAAAGCAAGTAAAAAGTGTGTTAGATAAAAATTCATTTCAATTCGCTAATCGGGCTAATATGAATCAGGTGAATCGAGTTCTGCTTTTGGAAACTGGGTTAAGAAGGGGTGCACCGTTCCTGGAGGTACTGCAATACCAGGTCAATGCGTGGAGTGGACAGAGCAAGCTCTTTTTCCATCTCCCTGTTCTAAAAATCCATTTAATATATGGTCCCCAGATAGGGGACGTATCAGATATTAAACTGATAAGAACAGATACTACACTTGATCTTAGCCAAAAGGCCGAGAAGCGATAACCAGAATTGGTTTGGGCCTCGAGTGGCACCCTGGCCTATGCCGGACACATCTTAGGGAGAGAGAGCGAGAGGGAGACAAACCCACGCCTACACAAGACATTTTGTCACCCAAGCCAACCCTTGAAAAGGCTGCTTTGCAGAGCAAAAACAAGAAGAATGGTGCGTTTTGCAGCCGCCGCCCACTGCAATGAATCTGAATAACTCCTCCTTTAGGGCGCAAGCAACTCCCCTCCCCCTTGCAGTCTTTCCAATTCACGATACAAAAAGACGGACAGGACAGGTTGCCTGACTTTCCGTCACTGCCACCCTTTGCCATCCTTACCCGTAGAAAGCCCTTTCATCATCCCCAAACCCTAATCTTTTCCCTTTCCTTCCCAGCCCCCAAACCCTGCCCTCTGTACCTTTCTCACCACCCGCTTCCCTTCTCCTGTCATCCCCCTACCACCCGGGAAAAAAAGAGATTGCCCCCTCCTTCCACTAGCCCACCCTCCCACCCAAAGAACAACTTCTTCTGCGCAGCTTGTTTTCTAGGCAGCAGCGCTATTGTGATGTCATCGGGGGGCATTGTGACAAGCCGCCAGTGTTCCGTCTCTTCATGTTGTGCACTGTTCAAACCGAAAATACATCAACAGGCAGGCTACAGAAAAGCTTACTAACAAAGGTTAGAGAGGGGCTTTCTCAGAGGGCTTTTTACAGTTTGTCTATTCCCAATTAGCCGGTTTAGTATACTTAATGAAAGTACTAATTCTTTCATAGGCCGCCCATTCTTAGTATTTGACGTTCAGGTAACAACAGGTAACTTTATTTGGAGTGGAAGCAGAGAGATAACACCAGATGCCAATTGTAGATCCTCTCACACCTGTGGTCACTGCAGCATCTGACTCCACTTTGTCCAAAAGGGATCTATTCCATTCAATTACACATGATCTAGATTAGACTGACAACAAGATACTGCACGGGACATAGCAGAGTTGGTGAAGTTGAGTGGTGATGAGTTTGCTATTTGGATGAATAAAGCAAGTAAAAAGTGTGTTAGATAAAAATTCATTTCAATTCGCTAATCGGGCTAATATGAATCAGGTGAATCGAGTTCTGCTTTTGGAAACTGGGTTAAGAAGGGGTGCACCGTTCCTGGAGGTACTGCAATACCAGGTCAATGCGTGGAGTGGACAGAGCAAGCTCTTTTTCCATCTCCCTGTTCTAAAAATCCATTTAATATATGGTCCCCAGATAGGGGACGTATCAGATATTAAACTGATAAGAACAGATACTACACTTGATCTTAGCCAAAAGGCCGAGAAGCGATAACCAGAATTGGTTTGGGCCTCGAGTGGCACCCTGGCCTATGCCGGACACATCTTAGGGAGAGAGAGCGAGAGGGAGACAAACCCACGCCTACACAAGACATTTTGTCACCCAAGCCAACCCTTGAAAAGGCTGCTTTGCAGAGCAAAAACAAGAAGAATGGTGCGTTTTGCAGCCGCCGCCCACTGCAATGAATCTGAATAACTCCTCCTTTAGGGCGCAAGCAACTCCCCTCCCCCTTGCAGTCTTTCCAATTCACGATACAAAAAGACGGACAGGACAGGTTGCCTGACTTTCCGTCACTGCCACCCTTTGCCATCCTTACCCGTAGAAAGCCCTTTCATCATCCCCAAACCCTAATCTTTTCCCTTTCCTTCCCAGCCCCCAAACCCTGCCCTCTGTACCTTTCTCACCACCCGCTTCCCTTCTCCTGTCATCCCCCTACCACCCGGGAAAAAAAGAGATTGCCCCCTCCTTCCACTAGCCCACCCTCCCACCCAAAGAACAACTTCTTCTGCGCAGCTTGTTTTCTAGGCAGCAGCGCTATTGTGATGTCATCGGGGGGCATTGTGACAAGCCGCCAGTGTTCCGTCTCTTCATGTTGTGCACTGTTCAAACCGAAAATACATCAACAGGCAGGCTACAGAAAAGCTTACTAACAAAGGTTAGAGAGGGGCTTTCTCAGAGGGCTTTTTACAGTTTGTCTATTCCCAATTAGCCGGTTTAGTATACTTAATGAAAGTACTAATTCTTTCATAGGCCGCCCATTCTTAGTATTTGACGTTCAGGTAACAACAGGTAACTTTATTTGGAGTGGAAGCAGAGAGATAACACCAGATGCCAATTGTAGATCCTCTCACACCTGTGGTCACTGCAGCATCTGACTCCACTTTGTCCAAAAGGGATCTATTCCATTCAATTACACATGATCTAGATTAGACTGACAACAAGATACTGCACGGGACATAGCAGAGTTGGTGAAGTTGAGTGGTGATGAGTTTGCTATTTGGATGAATAAAGCAAGTAAAAAGTGTGTTAGATAAAAATTCATTTCAATTCGCTAATCGGGCTAATATGAATCAGGTGAATCGAGTTCTGCTTTTGGAAACTGGGTTAAGAAGGGGTGCACCGTTCCTGGAGGTACTGCAATACCAGGTCAATGCGTGGAGTGGACAGAGCAAGCTCTTTTTCCATCTCCCTGTTCTAAAAATCCATTTAATATATGGTCCCCAGATAGGGGACGTATCAGATATTAAACTGATAAGAACAGATACTACACTTGATCTTAGCCAAAAGGCCGAGAAGCGATAACCAGAATTGGTTTGGGCCTCGAGTGGCACCCTGGCCTATGCCGGACACATCTTAGGGAGAGAGAGCGAGAGGGAGACAAACCCACGCCTACACAAGACATTTTGTCACCCAAGCCAACCCTTGAAAAGGCTGCTTTGCAGAGCAAAAACAAGAAGAATGGTGCGTTTTGCAGCCGCCGCCCACTGCAATGAATCTGAATAACTCCTCCTTTAGGGCGCAAGCAACTCCCCTCCCCCTTGCAGTCTTTCCAATTCACGATACAAAAAGACGGACAGGACAGGTTGCCTGACTTTCCGTCACTGCCACCCTTTGCCATCCTTACCCGTAGAAAGCCCTTTCATCATCCCCAAACCCTAATCTTTTCCCTTTCCTTCCCAGCCCCCAAACCCTGCCCTCTGTACCTTTCTCACCACCCGCTTCCCTTCTCCTGTCATCCCCCTACCACCCGGGAAAAAAAGAGATTGCCCCCTCCTTCCACTAGCCCACCCTCCCACCCAAAGAACAACTTCTTCTGCGCAGCTTGTTTTCTAGGCAGCAGCGCTATTGTGATGTCATCGGGGGGCATTGTGACAAGCCGCCAGTGTTCCGTCTCTTCATGTTGTGCACTGTTCAAACCGAAAATACATCAACAGGCAGGCTACAGAAAAGCTTACTAACAAAGGTTAGAGAGGGGCTTTCTCAGAGGGCTTTTTACAGTTTGTCTATTCCCAATTAGCCGGTTTAGTATACTTAATGAAAGTACTAATTCTTTCATAGGCCGCCCATTCTTAGTATTTGACGTTCAGGTAACAACAGGTAACTTTATTTGGAGTGGAAGCAGAGAGATAACACCAGATGCCAATTGTAGATCCTCTCACACCTGTGGTCACTGCAGCATCTGACTCCACTTTGTCCAAAAGGGATCTATTCCATTCAATTACACATGATCTAGATTAGACTGACAACAAGATACTGCACGGGACATAGCAGAGTTGGTGAAGTTGAGTGGTGATGAGTTTGCTATTTGGATGAATAAAGCAAGTAAAAAGTGTGTTAGATAAAAATTCATTTCAATTCGCTAATCGGGCTAATATGAATCAGGTGAATCGAGTTCTGCTTTTGGAAACTGGGTTAAGAAGGGGTGCACCGTTCCTGGAGGTACTGCAATACCAGGTCAATGCGTGGAGTGGACAGAGCAAGCTCTTTTTCCATCTCCCTGTTCTAAAAATCCATTTAATATATGGTCCCCAGATAGGGGACGTATCAGATATTAAACTGATAAGAACAGATACTACACTTGATCTTAGCCAAAAGGCCGAGAAGCGATAACCAGAATTGGTTTGGGCCTCGAGTGGCACCCTGGCCTATGCCGGACACATCTTAGGGAGAGAGAGCGAGAGGGAGACAAACCCACGCCTACACAAGACATTTTGTCACCCAAGCCAACCCTTGAAAAGGCTGCTTTGCAGAGCAAAAACAAGAAGAATGGTGCGTTTTGCAGCCGCCGCCCACTGCAATGAATCTGAATAACTCCTCCTTTAGGGCGCAAGCAACTCCCCTCCCCCTTGCAGTCTTTCCAATTCACGATACAAAAAGACGGACAGGACAGGTTGCCTGACTTTCCGTCACTGCCACCCTTTGCCATCCTTACCCGTAGAAAGCCCTTTCATCATCCCCAAACCCTAATCTTTTCCCTTTCCTTCCCAGCCCCCAAACCCTGCCCTCTGTACCTTTCTCACCACCCGCTTCCCTTCTCCTGTCATCCCCCTACCACCCGGGAAAAAAAGAGATTGCCCCCTCCTTCCACTAGCCCACCCTCCCACCCAAAGAACAACTTCTTCTGCGCAGCTTGTTTTCTAGGCAGCAGCGCTATTGTGATGTCATCGGGGGGCATTGTGACAAGCCGCCAGTGTTCCGTCTCTTCATGTTGTGCACTGTTCAAACCGAAAATACATCAACAGGCAGGCTACAGAAAAGCTTACTAACAAAGGTTAGAGAGGGGCTTTCTCAGAGGGCTTTTTACAGTTTGTCTATTCCCAATTAGCCGGTTTAGTATACTTAATGAAAGTACTAATTCTTTCATAGGCCGCCCATTCTTAGTATTTGACGTTCAGGTAACAACAGGTAACTTTATTTGGAGTGGAAGCAGAGAGATAACACCAGATGCCAATTGTAGATCCTCTCACACCTGTGGTCACTGCAGCATCTGACTCCACTTTGTCCAAAAGGGATCTATTCCATTCAATTACACATGATCTAGATTAGACTGACAACAAGATACTGCACGGGACATAGCAGAGTTGGTGAAGTTGAGTGGTGATGAGTTTGCTATTTGGATGAATAAAGCAAGTAAAAAGTGTGTTAGATAAAAATTCATTTCAATTCGCTAATCGGGCTAATATGAATCAGGTGAATCGAGTTCTGCTTTTGGAAACTGGGTTAAGAAGGGGTGCACCGTTCCTGGAGGTACTGCAATACCAGGTCAATGCGTGGAGTGGACAGAGCAAGCTCTTTTTCCATCTCCCTGTTCTAAAAATCCATTTAATATATGGTCCCCAGATAGGGGACGTATCAGATATTAAACTGATAAGAACAGATACTACACTTGATCTTAGCCAAAAGGCCGAGAAGCGATAACCAGAATTGGTTTGGGCCTCGAGTGGCACCCTGGCCTATGCCGGACACATCTTAGGGAGAGAGAGCGAGAGGGAGACAAACCCACGCCTACACAAGACATTTTGTCACCCAAGCCAACCCTTGAAAAGGCTGCTTTGCAGAGCAAAAACAAGAAGAATGGTGCGTTTTGCAGCCGCCGCCCACTGCAATGAATCTGAATAACTCCTCCTTTAGGGCGCAAGCAACTCCCCTCCCCCTTGCAGTCTTTCCAATTCACGATACAAAAAGACGGACAGGACAGGTTGCCTGACTTTCCGTCACTGCCACCCTTTGCCATCCTTACCCGTAGAAAGCCCTTTCATCATCCCCAAACCCTAATCTTTTCCCTTTCCTTCCCAGCCCCCAAACCCTGCCCTCTGTACCTTTCTCACCACCCGCTTCCCTTCTCCTGTCATCCCCCTACCACCCGGGAAAAAAAGAGATTGCCCCCTCCTTCCACTAGCCCACCCTCCCACCCAAAGAACAACTTCTTCTGCGCAGCTTGTTTTCTAGGCAGCAGCGCTATTGTGATGTCATCGGGGGGCATTGTGACAAGCCGCCAGTGTTCCGTCTCTTCATGTTGTGCACTGTTCAAACCGAAAATACATCAACAGGCAGGCTACAGAAAAGCTTACTAACAAAGGTTAGAGAGGGGCTTTCTCAGAGGGCTTTTTACAGTTTGTCTATTCCCAATTAGCCGGTTTAGTATACTTAATGAAAGTACTAATTCTTTCATAGGCCGCCCATTCTTAGTATTTGACGTTCAGGTAACAACAGGTAACTTTATTTGGAGTGGAAGCAGAGAGATAACACCAGATGCCAATTGTAGATCCTCTCACACCTGTGGTCACTGCAGCATCTGACTCCACTTTGTCCAAAAGGGATCTATTCCATTCAATTACACATGATCTAGATTAGACTGACAACAAGATACTGTGTGGCGCCCCTGACCTGGTCAGGCACCACTGAGTGCTGCACCCATGCTGGGGACAGTACAATACAGGTAATCCAGAAGGCTGACAGGGGTGTGGAACACAGGCGCATAGTGATCAGGTCTCACACATGTACCCATGAGAGGACCCCTGGGGATCCCAGGAGGGGGCAAGCCTTCACCTTCACTGGAATAGTGGAGGGGGTAGAGTCTCCATCTCCTCTCAAGGGGTGTGGTAAGAGAATCTGGTTGCTAGGTGGCGTAGGCAAGAACAGGAGAGGAGGAGCAGTGAGTCAGTTAGAGCAGAACTCCATAGGGCTCAGTGAGGAGCAGACCTGTGGGGCTGTTGCTGTCTAACAGCGCCCGCGCAGTGGCTACAGACGGGGGAGAACGGTCAACTAGGAGTGCTGCCTGAAAGCCAGCTTCAGCTAGAGAGTGCACGGAGTGGGAAGTAAGGAGACTGCTTGAGAGCACCAGGCCCAACCGGGCGGCAGATCCCGAAGCGAAGATAGATCCAGCTTTCTTCTGCTAAACCTGCCGGTGTGGGGCTCTCAAAGCCCACACCACATCACCACAAAAGCCGCAGCCACGTAACCGCAGTGAGGGCCCATAGGTCATAGGAGGCAAGAGGCTGGAGTGGCCTGGTCCGGGGAACAAGCATACGGCGAACGAAGGGGAGAGAGAGGCTGCAGCATCTTCCCTGGGTGACCCCCATAGGGACTAAAAGTCGGGGTCACCCCAAACCACCAAGGGCTAAGGAAGGCGAGTCAGTAGTCACCCTCATAAAGTCAGCCTGAAGGATACCTGGTTCCTACCTGGTTCATCTCAGCTACGCCCGGGTTACTCACCCTGCCACCTGAAGTGAGTAAAAACCCTGAAAGACATCCTGCCTGTGTGGTCATTCTGCGACTTGTGGTACTACAAACCTACACAGGGCCCTGGGGCTTGCCTCACTCTCAGGAGGCTCCTACATCTAACTGCACACACCATCAGCCCCAGGCGACCCTCAACCTGCAGTGGCGGTCGCTACTGGCCGCAATACTGAGAGTGGCGTCACGATCAAAAACAGAAGATTTCCTACCAGTGACGGAGATCCAGCAACGTGGAGTCCCTGAAGGTAATGCACCGACACCGACACCATACCTGTGGGGCTTCACATCTGGCGTCACGAACAGGATAAGGACTAGACCTGTTCAGACAGGTGACCATGTGCCTGGGCGGTCCGCTTGAAAAATTGGAAGCGCCGCCATATTGCCACCATGAAAAGCGCGCTGAAAAACAACAGCAGCCCGCGCTGGAAGAAGTTACCGCCCACGAAGAGGTGTGGCTACCCAGAGATCCCCTGCAGAGTTCTGACCTTGCCGGCTGTGAAAGCGGAAGCGTCGAGAAACGGCGAGAGAGAAGGGAAGCCACAAACCTGCTGCTGCAGAGAGCAGAAATGGAATCCAGACGCGGATACCCAGAACCAGGCACTGCTGCCTGGTGGTGCCGGGAGCTTGCCATCTTCTGCGACCGGCTGGAGGCCGGGATTGTGCGACGGCTCAGAGAAGAACGCACGGAGCTCCTGGAAATGGCTGCGGCGGTGCGGACCTATGAGGAGAGAGCCGCGCGGAGCCTGCCGGATCGAGCGGCGACGACGATTCAGACCCCGATGGGTGAGTCCGGTGTTGCCCCGGCTAGAACAAGAGCCCCGACCCTAGCTGCTGCGACCGCGGTCCCAGAGGAGGCGCCCGATGCGGCGACGCTGAGTGAGGCCGCAGCCACGCTAGGTGCGGCCCGCCAAGCCCAGGCCGCTGCAGCGATGCCCCGCCTGTCCCGCCGGGCTCCGACCACCACGGCAGTGCTCATCCGTGCTGCAGGTGTGACGCTGACCCAGGCTGCCACCCTGCTGAACCCGGTCCGCCAAGACCCCAACGCAGCAGCGACGCTCGTCCGCGCCGCAAGTGATATGCTGAACCAGGCCGCAGCCCCGCCGGGTGCGGCCCGCCAAGCTCCGATCACTGCCGCGGCGCCCGACTCAGCCTGCACGGACCCCATCGAGGCTGCGACGCCAAGTGAGACCGCGGCTGCAGTGTCCAGTCCGGCCCGCCAGGAACCGGCCGCGACAGAAACGCCAATTCAGGCCGCCGCCATACAGGGCGCGGCCCGCCAAGACCAGGCCGCCGCCATGCCAGGCGCGGCCCGCCAAGAAGAGAAGACTACCTCATCATTTTCCCCGGCCTGCAAGGCCAGAGCAGACATCGCTCCCCAGTCCACCGAGGTCCCTGCTAGGAAGACCCTGATAGGAGAGGACCCCGAATACTGGAAGCTGAAGGCTGACCTAGAGGCCCAGTTTCCACAAGAGATGGTGGATCGGTATTTGCTCCCTCCGTATACCCCCAAGGAGATTCCGGCAACCCCTGCAGCCGCGCCAGAGAGTCCACCGCCCAGACCAGCTGAAGAAAGCCCATCCCCAGCACTGCCACCAAAGGAGTGCAGCGAAGAACTAAGGGGGAGAGGAGACCATGAAGCAGAAGGGCTGACTCCGACGCCAACCGCAGCAGACCCCTACCCAGAGCCGGAGATGCTGCCCTATTCCCGCTGGGAGGAGGAAGACTTGACACCGTCAGCAGACGAAGATCAGCCCAAAGACCTCACCTGGGAGCCTGCAGGCATGAACCCAGCCCGCAAGACAAGGCGCAGCAGAACAAAGCGTCCTCCAACACCACAGTCTCCAGAGCAGAGGGAGGTCACAGCCAGAGACCTGGAGGAGAAAAGGTGCCTAAGAAGGTCCAAAGCCCAGGCTAGAGGACCCCTTTACAGAGGAATAGTAGAGGACTTCAACTTGAAAAGCGGATACGGCTTCATTGTAGTAAAAGGAATAAAAGAGGGCATATTTGTAAATCGGAGAGATGTTCAAGCCCACCTGCCCAGAGGACATTCAGGCAGAAATCTGAAAGTTGGGGACTTAGTACAGTTCACCTTACATCAAGGAGAAAGGGGCTACTATGCCTTGGACGTAGCACCATGTCCCAGACAAGACAGAGATAAAGAAACAGATACAGAAAAAGAAACAGACGAAGACCAAGAAAGGAAAGATAAAGAACCTACAGATGAAACAACCACAGACAAAGATCCTACAGATGAAACAACCACGGACGACGACGGAGAGCAAGAAAGTCACAGGTGCCAGTGCCCAACGTGCCCACGCCCTAGTGAAAAAGAGGAGTAAAGTAAAGTAAAGTAAGAAGTTACTGTTTTGACCAGTTTTGACAAGTTTTGTTTGCAACGTTTAAGAAATGCGCCCACAAAAACTATTGTGAGAAATAAACTTAAGGCTATGAACTTGCTATAGCCACAAACTCTCGCAGTGTAAATAGTTACACCAGTGGCACCACCACCAGGGCCAGCCTGTTTAGGGGCTTGGCTCGTCTGCAACCAGGGGGGCCCGTCCGTAGAAAAGGGCCTTGGCTCACCTGCGACCAGAGAGCACGCCTGTTTATGGGGCCTTGGCTCACCACCACAAAGAGGGTACCTGGTCAGCACCAACTGTGGAGGCCGCCTCTGAATCCTGCCAGAAGAGGCT
Organism: Anomaloglossus baeobatrachus; assembly: GCF_048569485.1. Classification (NCBI taxonomy): domain Eukaryota; kingdom Metazoa; phylum Chordata; class Amphibia; order Anura; family Aromobatidae; genus Anomaloglossus; species Anomaloglossus baeobatrachus. Next base: position 19,221 of record NW_027443465.1, on the reverse strand, counting down.
GACGGCGCGGATCCACCAGGCCAGGTATACCCTGAAACCACCAGCCCATGAATGCCGCCTCTACATCCTGCCAGAAGTGGCTGAAGTCGCGGCCAACGGGAGAGGAAGATTGGAGGAAAGGTCTGGGGAAACGGATGGCCCAGATCTGGTTACCAAAAGGACCGGTGACCTGCCTCCTGAGAGGGTTTTGGGTGGGTTAACGGACTTGTGGGTGGAGGGTGGTGATGTCTGATACCTGGTGCTTTAAAAAGGTTTTACATGTTTTAATGTTTTATGCATTTTAAAATGTTGTCTTGCAGCCCGAGGACGTGCTGGTGATAACTAAGGGGGAATGTGGCGCCCCTGACCTGGTCAGGCACCACTGAGTGCTGCACCCATGCTGGGGACAGTACAATACAGGTAATCCAGAAGGCTGACAGGGGTGTGGAACACAGGCGCATAGTGATCAGGTCTCACACATGTACCCATGAGAGGACCCCTGGGGATCCCAGGAGGGGGCAAGCCTTCACCTTCACTGGAATAGTGGAGGGGGTAGAGTCTCCATCTCCTCTCAAGGGGTGTGGTAAGAGAATCTGGTTGCTAGGTGGCGTAGGCAAGAACAGGAGAGGAGGAGCAGTGAGTCAGTTAGAGCAGAACTCCATAGGGCTCAGTGAGGAGCAGACCTGTGGGGCTGTTGCTGTCTAACAGCGCCCGCGCAGTGGCTACAGACGGGGGAGAACGGTCAACTAGGAGTGCTGCCTGAAAGCCAGCTTCAGCTAGAGAGTGCACGGAGTGGGAAGTAAGGAGACTGCTTGAGAGCACCAGGCCCAACCGGGCGGCAGATCCCGAAGCGAAGATAGATCCAGCTTTCTTCTGCTAAACCTGCCGGTGTGGGGCTCTCAAAGCCCACACCACATCACCACAAAAGCCGCAGCCACGTAACCGCAGTGAGGGCCCATAGGTCATAGGAGGCAAGAGGCTGGAGTGGCCTGGTCCGGGGAACAAGCATACGGCGAACGAAGGGGAGAGAGAGGCTGCAGCATCTTCCCTGGGTGACCCCCATAGGGACTAAAAGTCGGGGTCACCCCAAACCACCAAGGGCTAAGGAAGGCGAGTCAGTAGTCACCCTCATAAAGTCAGCCTGAAGGATACCTGGTTCCTACCTGGTTCATCTCAGCTACGCCCGGGTTACTCACCCTGCCACCTGAAGTGAGTAAAAACCCTGAAAGACATCCTGCCTGTGTGGTCATTCTGCGACTTGTGGTACTACAAACCTACACAGGGCCCTGGGGCTTGCCTCACTCTCAGGAGGCTCCTACATCTAACTGCACACACTATCAGCCCCAGGCGACCCTCAACCTGCAGTGGCGGTCGCTACTGGCCGCAATACTGAGAGTGGCGTCACGATCAAAAACAGAAGATTTCCTACCAGTGACGGAGATCCAGCAACGTGGAGTCCCTGAAGGTAATGCACCGACACCGACACCATACCTGTGGGGCTTCACAACTGCACGGGACATAGCAGAGTTGGTGAAGTTGAGTGGTGATGAGTTTGCTATTTGGATGAATAAAGCAAGTAAAAAGTGTGTTAGATAAAAATTCATTTCAATTCGCTAATCGGGCTAATATGAATCAGGTGAATCGAGTTCTGCTTTTGGAAACTGGGTTAAGAAGGGGTGCACCGTTCCTGGAGGTACTGCAATACCAGGTCAATGCGTGGAGTGGACAGAGCAAGCTCTTTTTCCATCTCCCTGTTCTAAAAATCCATTTAATATATGGTCCCCAGATAGGGGACGTATCAGATATTAAACTGATAAGAACAGATACTACACTTGATCTTAGCCAAAAGGCCGAGAAGCGATAACCAGAATTGGTTTGGGCCTCGAGTGGCACCCTGGCCTATGCCGGACACATCTTAGGGAGAGAGAGCGAGAGGGAGACAAACCCACGCCTACACAAGACATTTTGTCACCCAAGCCAACCCTTGAAAAGGCTGCTTTGCAGAGCAAAAACAAGAAGAATGGTGCGTTTTGCAGCCGCCGCCCACTGCAATGAATCTGAATAACTCCTCCTTTAGGGCGCAAGCAACTCCCCTCCCCCTTGCAGTCTTTCCAATTCACGATACAAAAAGACGGACAGGACAGGTTGCCTGACTTTCCGTCACTGCCACCCTTTGCCATCCTTACCCGTAGAAAGCCCTTTCATCATCCCCAAACCCTAATCTTTTCCCTTTCCTTCCCAGCCCCCAAACCCTGCCCTCTGTACCTTTCTCACCACCCGCTTCCCTTCTCCTGTCATCCCCCTACCACCCGGGAAAAAAAGAGATTGCCCCCTCCTTCCACTAGCCCACCCTCCCACCCAAAGAACAACTTCTTCTGCGCAGCTTGTTTTCTAGGCAGCAGCGCTATTGTGATGTCATCGGGGGGCATTGTGACAAGCCGCCAGTGTTCCGTCTCTTCATGTTGTGCACTGTTCAAACCGAAAATACATCAACAGGCAGGCTACAGAAAAGCTTACTAACAAAGGTTAGAGAGGGGCTTTCTCAGAGGGCTTTTTACAGTTTGTCTATTCCCAATTAGCCGGTTTAGTATACTTAATGAAAGTACTAATTCTTTCATAGGCCGCCCATTCTTAGTATTTGACGTTCAGGTAACAACAGGTAACTTTATTTGGAGTGGAAGCAGAGAGATAACACCAGATGCCAATTGTAGATCCTCTCACACCTGTGGTCACTGCAGCATCTGACTCCACTTTGTCCAAAAGGGATCTATTCCATTCAATTACACATGATCTAGATTAGACTGACAACAAGATACTGCACGGGACATAGCAGAGTTGGTGAAGTTGAGTGGTGATGAGTTTGCTATTTGGATGAATAAAGCAAGTAAAAAGTGTGTTAGATAAAAATTCATTTCAATTCGCTAATCGGGCTAATATGAATCAGGTGAATCGAGTTCTGCTTTTGGAAACTGGGTTAAGAAGGGGTGCACCGTTCCTGGAGGTACTGCAATACCAGGTCAATGCGTGGAGTGGACAGAGCAAGCTCTTTTTCCATCTCCCTGTTCTAAAAATCCATTTAATATATGGTCCCCAGATAGGGGACGTATCAGATATTAAACTGATAAGAACAGATACTACACTTGATCTTAGCCAAAAGGCCGAGAAGCGATAACCAGAATTGGTTTGGGCCTCGAGTGGCACCCTGGCCTATGCCGGACACATCTTAGGGAGAGAGAGCGAGAGGGAGACAAACCCACGCCTACACAAGACATTTTGTCACCCAAGCCAACCCTTGAAAAGGCTGCTTTGCAGAGCAAAAACAAGAAGAATGGTGCGTTTTGCAGCCGCCGCCCACTGCAATGAATCTGAATAACTCCTCCTTTAGGGCGCAAGCAACTCCCCTCCCCCTTGCAGTCTTTCCAATTCACGATACAAAAAGACGGACAGGACAGGTTGCCTGACTTTCCGTCACTGCCACCCTTTGCCATCCTTACCCGTAGAAAGCCCTTTCATCATCCCCAAACCCTAATCTTTTCCCTTTCCTTCCCAGCCCCCAAACCCTGCCCTCTGTACCTTTCTCACCACCCGCTTCCCTTCTCCTGTCATCCCCCTACCACCCGGGAAAAAAAGAGATTGCCCCCTCCTTCCACTAGCCCACCCTCCCACCCAAAGAACAACTTCTTCTGCGCAGCTTGTTTTCTAGGCAGCAGCGCTATTGTGATGTCATCGGGGGGCATTGTGACAAGCCGCCAGTGTTCCGTCTCTTCATGTTGTGCACTGTTCAAACCGAAAATACATCAACAGGCAGGCTACAGAAAAGCTTACTAACAAAGGTTAGAGAGGGGCTTTCTCAGAGGGCTTTTTACAGTTTGTCTATTCCCAATTAGCCGGTTTAGTATACTTAATGAAAGTACTAATTCTTTCATAGGCCGCCCATTCTTAGTATTTGACGTTCAGGTAACAACAGGTAACTTTATTTGGAGTGGAAGCAGAGAGATAACACCAGATGCCAATTGTAGATCCTCTCACACCTGTGGTCACTGCAGCATCTGACTCCACTTTGTCCAAAAGGGATCTATTCCATTCAATTACACATGATCTAGATTAGACTGACAACAAGATACTGCACGGGACATAGCAGAGTTGGTGAAGTTGAGTGGTGATGAGTTTGCTATTTGGATGAATAAAGCAAGTAAAAAGTGTGTTAGATAAAAATTCATTTCAATTCGCTAATCGGGCTAATATGAATCAGGTGAATCGAGTTCTGCTTTTGGAAACTGGGTTAAGAAGGGGTGCACCGTTCCTGGAGGTACTGCAATACCAGGTCAATGCGTGGAGTGGACAGAGCAAGCTCTTTTTCCATCTCCCTGTTCTAAAAATCCATTTAATATATGGTCCCCAGATAGGGGACGTATCAGATATTAAACTGATAAGAACAGATACTACACTTGATCTTAGCCAAAAGGCCGAGAAGCGATAACCAGAATTGGTTTGGGCCTCGAGTGGCACCCTGGCCTATGCCGGACACATCTTAGGGAGAGAGAGCGAGAGGGAGACAAACCCACGCCTACACAAGACATTTTGTCACCCAAGCCAACCCTTGAAAAGGCTGCTTTGCAGAGCAAAAACAAGAAGAATGGTGCGTTTTGCAGCCGCCGCCCACTGCAATGAATCTGAATAACTCCTCCTTTAGGGCGCAAGCAACTCCCCTCCCCCTTGCAGTCTTTCCAATTCACGATACAAAAAGACGGACAGGACAGGTTGCCTCACTTTCCGTCACTGCCACCCTTTGCCATCCTTACCCGTAGAAAGCCCTTTCATCATCCCCAAACCCTAATCTTTTCCCTTTCCTTCCCAGCCCCCAAACCCTGCCCTCTGTACCTTTCTCACCACCCGCTTCCCTTCTCCTGTCATCCCCCTACCACCCGGGAAAAAAAGAGATTGCCCCCTCCTTCCACTAGCCCACCCTCCCACCCAAAGAACAACTTCTTCTGCGCAGCTTGTTTTCTAGGCAGCAGCGCTATTGTGATGTCATCGGGGGGCATTGTGACAAGCCGCCAGTGTTCCGTCTCTTCATGTTGTGCACTGTTCAAACCGAAAATACATCAACAGGCAGGCTACAGAAAAGCTTACTAACAAAGGTTAGAGAGGGGCTTTCTCAGAGGGCTTTTTACAGTTTGTCTATTCCCAATTAGCCGGTTTAGTATACTTAATGAAAGTACTAATTCTTTCATAGGCCGCCCATTCTTAGTATTTGACGTTCAGGTAACAACAGGTAACTTTATTTGGAGTGGAAGCAGAGAGATAACACCAGATGCCAATTGTAGATCCTCTCACACCTGTGGTCACTGCAGCATCTGACTCCACTTTGTCCAAAAGGGATCTATTCCATTCAATTACACATGATCTAGATTAGACTGACAACAAGATACTGCACGGGACATAGCAGAGTTGGTGAAGTTGAGTGGTGATGAGTTTGCTATTTGGATGAATAAAGCAAGTAAAAAGTGTGTTAGATAAAAATTCATTTCAATTCGCTAATCGGGCTAATATGAATCAGGTGAATCGAGTTCTGCTTTTGGAAACTGGGTTAAGAAGGGGTGCACCGTTCCTGGAGGTACTGCAATACCAGGTCAATGCGTGGAGTGGACAGAGCAAGCTCTTTTTCCATCTCCCTGTTCTAAAAATCCATTTAATATATGGTCCCCAGATAGGGGACGTATCAGATATTAAACTGATAAGAACAGATTTTCTGATTCAAGGTAGCCCCGAAGGCCAGCAGGCCACCACACAAAAGCGCAGTGCCTGGGTGATCGCCTCCCGAGCCCAGGAACCACCAGCCAAAAGGGGACGTAAGCACCAAAAGGCGCAACAATCCCCGAGGCCGGCGGTTGTGCAAGCCCGGGCCCCTCCCAGCCAAGACCAAGGCAAACCCAATGGAGGGACTACACTTGATCTTAGCCAAAAGGCCGAGAAGCGATAACCAGAATTGGTTTGGGCCTCGAGTGGCACCCTGGCCTATGCCGGACACATCTTAGGGAGAGAGAGCGAGAGGGAGACAAACCCACGCCTACACAAGACATTTTGTCACCCAAGCCAACCCTTGAAAAGGCTGCTTTGCAGAGCAAAAACAAGAAGAATGGTGCGTTTTGCAGCCGCCGCCCACTGCAATGAATCTGAATAACTCCTCCTTTAGGGCGCAAGCAACTCCCCTCCCCCTTGCAGTCTTTCCAATTCACGATACAAAAAGACGGACAGGACAGGTTGCCTGACTTTCCGTCACTGCCACCCTTTGCCATCCTTACCCGTAGAAAGCCCTTTCATCATCCCCAAACCCTAATCTTTTCCCTTTCCTTCCCAGCCCCCAAACCCTGCCCTCTGTACCTTTCTCACCACCCGCTTCCCTTCTCCTGTCATCCCCCTACCACCCGGGAAAAAAAGAGATTGCCCCCTCCTTCCACTAGCCCACCCTCCCACCCAAAGAACAACTTCTTCTGCGCAGCTTGTTTTCTAGGCAGCAGCGCTATTGTGATGTCATCGGGGGGCATTGTGACAAGCCGCCAGTGTTCCGTCTCTTCATGTTGTGCACTGTTCAAACCGAAAATACATCAACAGGCAGGCTACAGAAAAGCTTACTAACAAAGGTTAGAGAGGGGCTTTCTCAGAGGGCTTTTTACAGTTTGTCTATTCCCAATTAGCCGGTTTAGTATACTTAATGAAAGTACTAATTCTTTCATAGGCCGCCCATTCTTAGTATTTGACGTTCAGGTAACAACAGGTAACTTTATTTGGAGTGGAAGCAGAGAGATAACACCAGATGCCAATTGTAGATCCTCTCACACCTGTGGTCACTGCAGCATCTGACTCCACTTTGTCCAAAAGGGATCTATTCCATTCAATTACACATGATCTAGATTAGACTGACAACAAGATACTGCACGGGACATAGCAGAGTTGGTGAAGTTGAGTGGTGATGAGTTTGCTATTTGGATGAATAAAGCAAGTAAAAAGTGTGTTAGATAAAAATTCATTTCAATTCGCTAATCGGGCTAATATGAATCAGGTGAATCGAGTTCTGCTTTTGGAAACTGGGTTAAGAAGGGGTGCACCGTTCCTGGAGGTACTGCAATACCAGGTCAATGCGTGGAGTGGACAGAGCAAGCTCTTTTTCCATCTCCCTGTTCTAAAAATCCATTTAATATATGGTCCCCAGATAGGGGACGTATCAGATATTAAACTGATAAGAACAGATACTACACTTGATCTTAGCCAAAAGGCCGAGAAGCGATAACCAGAATTGGTTTGGGCCTCGAGTGGCACCCTGGCCTATGCCGGACACATCTTAGGGAGAGAGAGCGAGAGGGAGACAAACCCACGCCTACAAAAGACATTTTGTCACCCAAGCCAACCCTTGAAAAGGCTGCTTTGCAGAGCAAAAACAAGAAGAATGGTGCGTTTTGCAGCCGCCGCCCACTGCAATGAATCTGAATAACTCCTCCTTTAGGGCGCAAGCAACTCCCCTCCCCCTTGCAGTCTTTCCAATTCACGATACAAAAAGACGGACAGGACAGGTTGCCTGACTTTCCGTCACTGCCACCCTTTGCCATCCTTACCCGTAGAAAGCCCTTTCATCATCCCCAAACCCTAATCTTTTCCCTTTCCTTCCCAGCCCCCAAACCCTGCCCTCTGTACCTTTCTCACCACCCGCTTCCCTTCTCCTGTCATCCCCCTACCACCCGGGAAAAAAAGAGATTGCCCCCTCCTTCCACTAGCCCACCCTCCCACCCAAAGAACAACTTCTTCTGCGCAGCTTGTTTTCTAGGCAGCAGCGCTATTGTGATGTCATCGGGGGGCATTGTGACAAGCCGCCAGTGTTCCGTCTCTTCATGTTGTGCACTGTTCAAACCGAAAATACATCAACAGGCAGGCTACAGAAAAGCTTACTAACAAAGGTTAGAGAGGGGCTTTCTCAGAGGGCTTTTTTTCAGTTTGTCTATTCCCAATTAGCCGGTTTAGTATACTTAATGAAAGTACTAATTCTTTCATAGGCCGCCCATTCTTAGTATTTGACGTTCAGGTAACAACAGGTAACTTTATTTGGAGTGGAAGCAGAGAGATAACACCAGATGCCAATTGTAGATCCTCTCACACCTGTGGTCACTGCAGCATCTGACTCCACTTTGTCCAAAAGGGATCTATTCCATTCAATTACACATGATCTAGATTAGACTGACAACAAGATACTGCACGGGACATAGCAGAGTTGGTGAAGTTGAGTGGTGATGAGTTTGCTATTTGGATGAATAAAGCAAGTAAAAAGTGTGTTAGATAAAAATTCATTTCAATTCGCTAATCGGGCTAATATGAATCAGGTGAATCGAGTTCTGCTTTTGGAAACTGGGTTAAGAAGGGGTGCACCGTTCCTGGAGGTACTGCAATACCAGGTCAATGCGTGGAGTGGACAGAGCAAGCTCTTTTTCCATCTCCCTGTTCTAAAAATCCATTTAATATATGGTCCCCAGATAGGGGACGTATCAGATATTAAACTGATAAGAACAGATGAGATTTCATCCGCAATTTTCAGAATCAAGGTAGCCCCGAAGGCCAGCAGGCCACCACACAAAAGCGCAGTGCCTGGGTGATCGCCTCCCGAGCCCAGGAACCACCAGCCACAAAGGGACGTAAGCACCAAAAGGCGCAACAATCCCCGAGGCCGGCGGTCGTGCAAGCCCGGGCCCCTCCCAGCCAAGACCAAGGCAAACCCAATGAAGGGACTACACTTGATCTTAGCCAAAAGGCCGAGAAGCGATAACCAGAATTGGTTTGGGCCTCGAGTGGCACCCTGGCCTATGCCGGACACATCTTAGGGAGAGAGAGCGAGAGGGAGACAAACCCACGCCTACACAAGACATTTTGTCACCCAAGCCAACCCTTGAAAAGGCTGCTTTGCAGAGCAAAAACAAGAAGAATGGTGCGTTTTGCAGCCGCCGCCCACTGCAATGAATCTGAATAACTCCTCCTTTAGGGCGCAAGCAACTCCCCTCCCCCTTGCAGTCTTTCCAATTCACGATACAAAAAGACGGACAGGACAGGTTGCCTGACTTTCCGTCACTGCCACCCTTTGCCATCCTTACCCGTAGAAAGCCCTTTCATCATCCCCAAACCCTAATCTTTTCCCTTTCCTTCCCAGCCCCCAAACCCTGCCCTCTGTACCTTTCTCACCACCCGCTTCCCTTCTCCTGTCATCCCCCTACCACCCGGGAAAAAAAGAGATTGCCCCCTCCTTCCACTAGCCCACCCTCCCACCCAAAGAACAACTTCTTCTGCGCAGCTTGTTTTCTAGGCAGCAGCGCTATTGTGATGTCATCGGGGGGCATTGTGACAAGCCGCCAGTGTTCCGTCTCTTCATGTTGTGCACTGTTCAAACCGAAAATACATCAACAGGCAGGCTACAGAAAAGCTTACTAACAAAGGTTAGAGAGGGGCTTTCTCAGAGGGCTTTTTACAGTTTGTCTATTCCCAATTAGCCGGTTTAGTATACTTAATGAAAGTACTAATTCTTTCATAGGCCGCCCATTCTTAGTATTTGACGTTCAGGTAACAACAGGTAACTTTATTTGGAGTGGAAGCAGAGAGATAACACCAGATGCCAATTGTAGATCCTCTCACACCTGTGGTCACTGCAGCATCTGACTCCACTTTGTCCAAAAGGGATCTATTCCATTCAATTACACATGATCTAGATTAGACTGACAACAAGATACTGCACGGGACATAGCAGAGTTGGTGAAGTTGAGTGGTGATGAGTTTGCTATTTGGATGAATAAAGCAAGTAAAAAGTGTGTTAGATAAAAATTCATTTCAATTCGCTAATCGGGCTAATATGAATCAGGTGAATCGAGTTCTGCTTTTGGAAACTGGGTTAAGAAGGGGTGCACCGTTCCTGGAGGTACTGCAATACCAGGTCAATGCGTGGAGTGGACAGAGCAAGCTCTTTTTCCATCTCCCTGTTCTAAAAATCCATTTAATATATGGTCCCCAGATAGGGGACGTATCAGATATTAAACTGATAAGAACAGATACTACACTTGATCTTAGCCAAAAGGCCGAGAAGCGATAACCAGAATTGGTTTGGGCCTCGAGTGGCACCCTGGCCTATGCCGGACACATCTTAGGGAGAGAGAGCGAGAGGGAGACAAACCCACGCCTACACAAGACATTTTGTCACCCAAGCCAACCCTTGAAAAGGCTGCTTTGCAGAGCAAAAACAAGAAGAATGGTGCGTTTTGCAGCCGCCGCCCACTGCAATGAATCTGAATAACTCCTCCTTTAGGGCGCAAGCAACTCCCCTCCCCCTTGCAGTCTTTCCAATTCACGATACAAAAAGACGGACAGGACAGGTTGCCTGACTTTCCGTCACTGCCACCCTTTGCCATCCTTAGCCGTAGAAAGCCCTTTCATCATCCCCAAACCCTAATCTTTTCCCTTTCCTTCCCAGCCCCCAAACCCTGCCCTCTGTACCTTTCTCACCACCCGCTTCCCTTCTCCTGTCATCCCCCTACCACCCGGGAAAAAAAGAGATTGCCCCCTCCTTCCACTAGCCCACCCTCCCACCCAAAGAACAACTTCTTCTGCGCAGCTTGTTTTCTAGGCAGCAGCGCTATTGTGATGTCATCGGGGGGCATTGTGACAAGCCGCCAGTGTTCCGTCTCTTCATGTTGTGCACTGTTCAAACCGAAAATACATCAACAGGCAGGCTACAGAAAAGCTTACTAACAAAGGTTAGAGAGGGGCTTTCTCAGAGGGCTTTTTACAGTTTGTCTATTCCCAATTAGCCGGTTTAGTATACTTAATGAAAGTACTAATTCTTTCATAGGCCGCCCATTCTTAGTATTTGACGTTCAGGTAACAACAGGTAACTTTATTTGGAGTGGAAGCAGAGAGATAACACCAGATGCCAATTGTAGATCCTCTCACACCTGTGGTCACTGCAGCATCTGACTCCACTTTGTCCAAAAGGGATCTATTCCATTCAATTACACATGATCTAGATTAGACTGACAACAAGATACTGCACGGGACATAGCAGAGTTGGTGAAGTTGAGTGGTGATGAGTTTGCTATTTGGATGAATAAAGCAAGTAAAAAGTGTGTTAGATAAAAATTCATTTCAATTCGCTAATCGGGCTAATATGAATCAGGTGAATCAAGTTCTGCTTTTGGAAACTGGGTTAAGAAGGGGTGCACCGTTCCTGGAGGTACTGCAATACCAGGTCAATGCGTGGAGTGGACAGAGCAAGCTCTTTTTCCATCTCCCTGTTCTAAAAATCCATTTAATATATGGTCCCCAGATAGGGGACGTATCAGATATTAAACTGATAAGAACAGATACTACACTTGATCTTAGCCAAAAGGCCGAGAAGCGATAACCAGAATTGGTTTGGGCCTCGAGTGGCACCCTGGCCTATGCCGGACACATCTTAGGGAGAGAGAGCGAGAGGGAGACAAACCCACGCCTACACAAGACATTTTGTCACCCAAGCCAACCCTTGAAAAGGCTGCTTTGCAGAGCAAAAACAAGAAGAATGGTGCGTTTTGCAGCCGCCGCCCACTGCAATGAATCTGAATAACTCCTCCTTTAGGGCGCAAGCAACTCCCCTCCCCCTTGCAGTCTTTCCAATTCACGATACAAAAAGACGGACAGGACAGGTTGCCTGACTTTCCGTCACTGCCACCCTTTGCCATCCTTACCCGTAGAAAGCCCTTTCATCATCCCCAAACCCTAATCTTTTCCCTTTCCTTCCCAGCCCCCAAACCCTGCCCTCTGTACCTTTCTCACCACCCGCTTCCCTTCTCCTGTCATCCCCCTACCACCCGGGAAAAAAAGAGATTGCCCCCTCCTTCCACTAGCCCACCCTCCCACCCAAAGAACAACTTCTTCTGCGCAGCTTGTTTTCTAGGCAGCAGCGCTATTGTGATGTCATCGGGGGGCATTGTGACAAGCCGCCAGTGTTCCGTCTCTTCATGTTGTGCACTGTTCAAACCGAAAATACATCAACAGGCAGGCTACAGAAAAGCTTACTAACAAAGGTTAGAGAGGGGCTTTCTCAGAGGGCTTTTTACAGTTTGTCTATTCCCAATTAGCCGGTTTAGTATACTTAATGAAAGTACTAATTCTTTCATAGGCCGCCCATTCTTAGTATTTGACGTTCAGGTAACAACAGGTAACTTTATTTGGAGTGGAAGCAGAGAGATAACACCAGATGCCAATTGTAGATCCTCTCACACCTGTGGTCACTGCAGCATCTGACTCCACTTTGTCCAAAAGGGATCTATTCCATTCAATTACACATGATCTAGATTAGACTGACAACAAGATACTGCACGGGACATAGCAGAGTTGGTGAAGTTGAGTGGTGATGAGTTTGCTATTTGGATGAATAAAGCAAGTAAAAAGTGTGTTAGATAAAAATTCATTTCAATTCGCTAATCGGGCTAATATGAATCAGGTGAATCGAGTTCTGCTTTTGGAAACTGGGTTAAGAAGGGGTGCACCGTTCCTGGAGGTACTGCAATACCAGGTCAATGCGTGGAGTGGACAGAGCAAGCTCTTTTTCCATCTCCCTGTTCTAAAAATCCATTTAATATATGGTCCCCAGATAGGGGACGTATCAGATATTAAACTGATAAGAACAGATACTACACTTGATCTTAGCCAAAAGGCCGAGAAGCGATAACCAGAATTGGTTTGGGCCTCGAGTGGCACCCTGGCCTATGCCGGACACATCTTAGGGAGAGAGAGCGAGAGGGAGACAAACCCACGCCTACACAAGACATTTTGTCACCCAAGCCAACCCTTGAAAAGGCTGCTTTGCAGAGCAAAAACAAGAAGAATGGTGCGTTTTGCAGCCGCCGCCCACTGCAATGAATCTGAATAACTCCTCCTTTAGGGCGCAAGCAACTCCCCTCCCCCTTGCAGTCTTTCCAATTCACGATACAAAAAGACGGACAGGACAGGTTGCCTGACTTTCCGTCACTGCCACCCTTTGCCATCCTTACCCGTAGAAAGCCCTTTCATCATCCCCAAACCCTAATCTTTTCCCTTTCCTTCCCAGCCCCCAAACCCTGCCCTCTGTACCTTTCTCACCACCCGCTTCCCTTCTCCTGTCATCCCCCTACCACCCGGGAAAAAAAGAGATTGCCCCCTCCTTCCACTAGCCCACCCTCCCACCCAAAGAACAACTTCTTCTGCGCAGCTTGTTTTCTAGGCAGCAGCGCTATTGTGATGTCATCGGGGGGCATTGTGACAAGCCGCCAGTGTTCCGTCTCTTCATGTTGTGCACTGTTCAAACCGAAAATACATCAACAGGCAGGCTACAGAAAAGCTTACTAACAAAGGTTAGAGAGGGGCTTTCTCAGAGGGCTTTTTACAGTTTGTCTATTCCCAATTAGCCGGTTTAGTATACTTAATGAAAGTACTAATTCTTTCATAGGCCGCCCATTCTTAGTATTTGACGTTCAGGTAACAACAGGTAACTTTATTTGGAGTGGAAGCAGAGAGATAACACCAGATGCCAATTGTAGATCCTCTCACACCTGTGGTCACTGCAGCATCTGACTCCACTTTGTCCAAAAGGGATCTATTCCATTCAATTACACATGATCTAGATTAGACTGACAACAAGATACTGCACGGGACATAGCAGAGTTGGTGAAGTTGAGTGGTGATGAGTTTGCTATTTGGATGAATAAAGCAAGTAAAAAGTGTGTTAGATAAAAATTCATTTCAATTCGCTAATCGGGCTAATATGAATCAGGTGAATCGAGTTCTGCTTTTGGAAACTGGGTTAAGAAGGGGTGCACCGTTCCTGGAGGTACTGCAATACCAGGTCAATGCGTGGAGTGGACAGAGCAAGCTCTTTTTCCATCTCCCTGTTCTAAAAATCCATTTAATATATGGTCCCCAGATAGGGGACGTATCAGATATTAAACTGATAAGAACAGATACTACACTTGATCTTAGCCAAAAGGCCGAGAAGCGATAACCAGAATTGGTTTGGGCCTCGAGTGGCACCCTGGCCTATGCCGGACACATCTTAGGGAGAGAGAGCGAGAGGGAGACAAACCCACGCCTACACAAGACATTTTGTCACCCAAGCCAACCCTTGAAAAGGCTGCTTTGCAGAGCAAAAACAAGAAGAATGGTGCGTTTTGCAGCCGCCGCCCACTGCAATGAATCTGAATAACTCCTCCTTTAGGGCGCAAGCAACTCCCCTCCCCCTTGCAGTCTTTCCAATTCACGATACAAAAAGACGGACAGGACAGGTTGCCTGACTTTCCGTCACTGCCACCCTTTGCCATCCTTACCCGTAGAAAGCCCTTTCATCATCCCCAAACCCTAATCTTTTCCCTTTCCTTCCCAGCCCCCAAACCCTGCCCTCTGTACCTTTCTCACCACCCGCTTCCCTTCTCCTGTCATCCCCCTACCACCCGGGAAAAAAAGAGATTGCCCCCTCCTTCCACTAGCCCACCCTCCCACCCAAAGAACAACTTCTTCTGCGCAGCTTGTTTTCTAGGCAGCAGCGCTATTGTGATGTCATCGGGGGGCATTGTGACAAGCCGCCAGTGTTCCGTCTCTTCATGTTGTGCACTGTTCAAACCGAAAATACATCAACAGGCAGGCTACAGAAAAGCTTACTAACAAAGGTTAGAGAGGGGCTTTCTCAGAGGGCTTTTTACAGTTTGTCTATTCCCAATTAGCCGGTTTAGTATACTTAATGAAAGTACTAATTCTTTCATAGGCCGCCCATTCTTAGTATTTGACGTTCAGGTAACAACAGGTAACTTTATTTGGAGTGGAAGCAGAGAGATAACACCAGATGCCAATTGTAGATCCTCTCACACCTGTGGTCACTGCAGCATCTGACTCCACTTTGTCCAAAAGGGATCTATTCCATTCAATTACACATGATCTAGATTAGACTGACAACAAGATACTGCACGGGACATAGCAGAGTTGGTGAAGTTGAGTGGTGATGAGTTTGCTATTTGGATGAATAAAGCAAGTAAAAAGTGTGTTAGATAAAAATTCATTTCAATTCGCTAATCGGGCTAATATGAATCAGGTGAATCGAGTTCTGCTTTTGGAAACTGGGTTAAGAAGGGGTGCACCGTTCCTGGAGGTACTGCAATACCAGGTCAATGCGTGGAGTGGACAGAGCAAGCTCTTTTTCCATCTCCCTGTTCTAAAAATCCATTTAATATATGGTCCCCAGATAGGGGACGTATCAGATATTAAACTGATAAGAACAGATACTACACTTGATCTTAGCCAAAAGGCCGAGAAGCGATAACCAGAATTGGTTTGGGCCTCGAGTGGCACCCTGGCCTATGCCGGACACATCTTAGGGAGAGAGAGCGAGAGGGAGACAAACCCACGCCTACACAAGACATTTTGTCACCCAAGCCAACCCTTGAAAAGGCTGCTTTGCAGAGCAAAAACAAGAAGAATGGTGCGTTTTGCAGCCGCCGCCCACTGCAATGAATCTGAATAACTCCTCCTTTAGGGCGCAAGCAACTCCCCTCCCCCTTGCAGTCTTTCCAATTCACGATACAAAAAGACGGACAGGACAGGTTGCCTGACTTTCCGTCACTGCCACCCTTTGCCATCCTTACCCGTAGAAAGCCCTTTCATCATCCCCAAACCCTAATCTTTTCCCTTTCCTTCCCAGCCCCCAAACCCTGCCCTCTGTACCTTTCTCACCACCCGCTTCCCTTCTCCTGTCATCCCCCTACCACCCGGGAAAAAAAGAGATTGCCCCCTCCTTCCACTAGCCCACCCTCCCACCCAAAGAACAACTTCTTCTGCGCAGCTTGTTTTCTAGGCAGCAGCGCTATTGTGATGTCATCGGGGGGCATTGTGACAAGCCGCCAGTGTTCCGTCTCTTCATGTTGTGCACTGTTCAAACCGAAAATACATCAACAGGCAGGCTACAGAAAAGCTTACTAACAAAGGTTAGAGAGGGGCTTTCTCAGAGGGCTTTTTACAGTTTGTCTATTCCCAATTAGCCGGTTTAGTATACTTAATGAAAGTACTAATTCTTTCATAGGCCGCCCATTCTTAGTATTTGACGTTCAGGTAACAACAGGTAACTTTATTTGGAGTGGAAGCAGAGAGATAACACCAGATGCCAATTGTAGATCCTCTCACACCTGTGGTCACTGCAGCATCTGACTCCACTTTGTCCAAAAGGGATCTATTCCATTCAATTACACATGATCTAGATTAGACTGACAACAAGATACTGCACGGGACATAGCAGAGTTGGTGAAGTTGAGTGGTGATGAGTTTGCTATTTGGATGAATAAAGCAAGTAAAAAGTGTGTTAGATAAAAATTCATTTCAATTCGCTAATCGGGCTAATATGAATCAGGTGAATCGAGTTCTGCTTTTGGAAACTGGGTTAAGAAGGGGTGCACCGTTCCTGGAGGTACTGCAATACCAGGTCAATGCGTGGAGTGGACAGAGCAAGCTCTTTTTCCATCTCCCTGTTCTAAAAATCCATTTAATATATGGTCCCCAGATAGGGGACGTATCAGATATTAAACTGATAAGAACAGATACTACACTTGATCTTAGCCAAAAGGCCGAGAAGCGATAACCAGAATTGGTTTGGGCCTCGAGTGGCACCCTGGCCTATGCCGGACACATCTTAGGGAGAGAGAGCGAGAGGGAGACAAACCCACGCCTACACAAGACATTTTGTCACCCAAGCCAACCCTTGAAAAGGCTGCTTTGCAGAGCAAAAACAAGAAGAATGGTGCGTTTTGCAGCCGCCGCCCACTGCAATGAATCTGAATAACTCCTCCTTTAGGGCGCAAGCAACTCCCCTCCCCCTTGCAGTCTTTCCAATTCACGATACAAAAGACGGACAGGACAGGTTGCCTGACTTTCCGTCACTGCCACCCTTTGCCATCCTTACCCGTAGAAAGCCCTTTCATCATCCCCAAACCCTAATCTTTTCCCTTTCCTTCCCAGCCCCCAAACCCTGCCCTCTGTACCTTTCTCACCACCCGCTTCCCTTCTCCTGTCATCCCCCTACCACCCGGGAAAAAAAGAGATTGCCCCTCCTTCCACTAGCCCACCCTCCCACCCAAAGAACAACTTCTTCTGCGCAGCTTGTTTTCTAGGCAGCAGCGCTATTGTGATGTCATCGGGGGGCATTGTGACAAGCCGCCAGTGTTCCGTCTCTTCATGTTGTGCACTGTTCAAACCGAAAATACATCAACAGGCAGGCTACAGAAAAGCTTACTAACAAAGGTTAGAGAGGGGCTTTCTCAGAGGGCTTTTTACAGTTTGTCTATTCCCAATTAGCCGGTTTAGTATACTTAATGAAAGTACTAATTCTTTCATAGGCCGCCCATTCTTAGTATTTGACGTTCAGGTAACAACAGGTAACTTTATTTGGAGTGGAAGCAGAGAGATAACACCAGATGCCAATTGTAGATCCTCTCACACCTGTGGTCACTGCAGCATCTGACTCCACTTTGTCCAAAAGGGATCTATTCCATTCAATTACACATGATCTAGATTAGACTGACAACAAGATACTGCACGGGACATAGCAGAGTTGGTGAAGTTGAGTGGTGATGAGTTTGCTATTTGGATGAATAAAGCAAGTAAAAAGTGTGTTAGATAAAAATTCATTTCAATTCGCTAATCGGGCTAATATGAATCAGGTGAATCGAGTTCTGCTTTTGGAAACTGGGTTAAGAAGGGGTGCACCGTTCCTGGAGGTACTGCAATACCAGGTCAATGCGTGGAGTGGACAGAGCAAGCTCTTTTTCCATCTCCCTGTTCTAAAAATCCATTTAATATATGGTCCCCAGATAGGGGACGTATCAGATATTAAACTGATAAGAACAGATACTACACTTGATCTTAGCCAAAAGGCCGAGAAGCGATAACCAGAATTGGTTTGGGCCTCGAGTGGCACCCTGGCCTATGCCGGACACATCTTAGGGAGAGAGAGCGAGAGGGAGACAAACCCACGCCTACACAAGACATTTTGTCACCCAAGCCAACCCTTGAAAAGGCTGCTTTGCAGAGCAAAAACAAGAAGAATGGTGCGTTTTGCAGCCGCCGCCCACTGCAATGAATCTGAATAACTCCTCCTTTAGGGCGCAAGCAACTCCCCTCCCCCTTGCAGTCTTTCCAATTCACGATACAAAAAGACGGACAGGACAGGTTGCCTGACTTTCCGTCACTGCCACCCTTTGCCATCCTTACCCGTAGAAAGCCCTTTCATCATCCCAAACCCTAATCTTTTCCCTTTCCTTCCCAGCCCCCAAACCCTGCCCTCTGTACCTTTCTCACCACCCGCTTCCCTTCTCCTGTCATCCCCCTACCACCCGGGAAAAAAAAGAGATTGCCCCCTCCTTCCACTAGCCCACCCTCCCACCCAAAGAACAACTTCTTCTGCGCAGCTTGTTTTCTAGGCAGCAGCGCTATTGTGATGTCATCGGGGGGCATTGTGACAAGCCGCCAGTGTTCCGTCTCTTCATGTTGTGCACTGTTCAAACCGAAAATACATCAACAGGCAGGCTACAGAAAAGCTTACTAACAAAGGTTAGAGAGGGGCTTTCTCAGAGGGCTTTTTACAGTTTGTCTATTCCCAATTAGCCGGTTTAGTATACTTAATGAAAGTACTAATTCTTTCATAGGCCGCCCATTCTTAGTATTTGACGTTCAGGTAACAACAGGTAACTTTATTTGGAGTGGAAGCAGAGAGATAACACCAGATGCCAATTGTAGATCCTCTCACACCTGTGGTCACTGCAGCATCTGACTCCACTTTGTCCAAAAGGGATCTATTCCATTCAATTACACATGATCTAGATTAGACTGACAACAAGATACTGCACGGGACATAGCAGAGTTGGTGAAGTTGAGTGGTGATGAGTTTGCTATTTGGATGAATAAAGCAAGTAAAAAGTGTGTTAGATAAAAATTCATTTCAATTCGCTAATCGGGCTAATATGAATCAGGTGAATCGAGTTCTGCTTTTGGAAACTGGGTTAAGAAGGGGTGCACCGTTCCTGGAGGTACTGCAATACCAGGTCAATGCGTGGAGTGGACAGAGCAAGCTCTTTTTCCATCTCCCTGTTCTAAAAATCCATTTAATATATGGTCCCCAGATAGGGGACGTATCAGATATTAAACTGATAAGAACAGATACTACAC